>NW_012102599.1:654629-655818 GCF_000951045.1 Mandrillus leucophaeus
GGGGGGAGGGGAGGGAGAGCATTAGGAAAAACAGCTAATGCATGCTAGGCTTAATATCTAGGTGATGGGTTGGTAGGTGCAGCAAACCACCATGGCACACGTTTACCTATGTAACAAACCTGCACATCCTGCACATGTACCCTGAAACTTAAAAATAAACATTTTTCAAAAGGGAAAAATAAAATGTCCATCTCTTGAATCCTGGTTTTTTAGTTATCCCACATGGCCTTGTCATTTGCACAGATTATGTGATGGTTTTGAGTTGATTGGGGCTGCAGAAAAATTGTGCTAATTTACAGTGAAAATCAAATCAAGACATTTGATTGACGATGTGTGATCATCATTGTGCACGGCTAGATGTGCTGATTGATGACGTGGTTTTGGATATGCTGTTTACTGTCTCAGCTGCAGGTAATTGGAATCCACGTGCATTACCTCCATTCTTCTCCCACTCCAGCATGCAGACATTTTGCATTCAGAGCCAGTAATTTGGTGCCTTTTCCGACGAGTTTGGACTGAAAGCATGAATGCTAAATTTTGGAATACCACAGTGTGATATGAAAAGCGTATTGCTAATTAATGGAATAGAACCAGGTAGGAATTTCTTGGACAGATAAGAGATAAATGGTGTTTTTAATTTGGAAGTGATCTTGAGTAATTCTTCTGAGCTCAGTTTTTAACTGACAAATCTTAATATCAGACTTTATTAAAAACGTTTTCCAAGTGTCATGTGCAATTAAAGCTTCATCAAGGAGAGGCACTTGCATGTCATTACCGGTAATAGAATCCTGTTCCTGTAGTTTTTAATTCCCACATTACTGAAATGAAACACAACTAGTTATGTAGTATAATATGTAAAATCTACTAGGGAATTCAGTAATTTTGCAATTAAGCTTGAGGTCTTTTAAAATCATTTTGTCTATTAAATATGTCACTATAACTGTTTAATCATGACTTGAATAAGAGACAGGAGAAAACATATCTGGGAAAACGCAAATGGTTGATGAGTAGAAAAAGTGACTAAGGTTGGCTGGGCGCGGTGGCTCATGCCTGTAATCCCAGCACTTTGGGAGGCTGAGGCGGGTGGATCATGAGATCAGGAGATTGAGACCATCCTGGCTAACACGGTGAAACCCCGTCTCTACTAAAAATACAAAAAACTAGCCGGGCGAGGTGGCAGGCGCCTGTA
>NW_012102599.1:658773-660383 GCF_000951045.1 Mandrillus leucophaeus
TTTGAGGCGGAGTTTCGCTCTTGTTGCCCAGGCTGGAGTGCAGTGGTGCGATCTCAGCTTACTGCAACCCCCACCTCCCAGGTTCAAGCTATTCTACTGCCTCAGCCTTCCAAGTAGCTGGGATTACAGGCACTTGCCACCATGCCCAGCTAATTTTTGTATTTTTTTAAAGTAGAGATGGGGTTTCACCATGTTGGCCAGGCTGGTCTCGAACTCCTGACCTCAGGTGATCCACCCTCCTCGGCCTCCCACAGTGCTGGGATTACAGGCGTGAGCCACTGCACCTGGCCTATTCACCATTTTAAATCATTTATTGTGAGAAATATAAATAGCTGAACAATACAATGTACTTTTCCCCAGTTTGGCTTTGATGATTTGAAAATATATTGTCCTTTGTGTTCAAAAAACACAAAGCACAAAGAATTCCTGTCTTTGGGGGCTATTTACTGTATACTGAAATATTTATGAGTGAAATAGTATATCAGAGATTGTTTTTAAAAACGATCGTGGGAAGAGAAGTAGGTGTGGATACCGAAATAAGACTGGGCCCGAGCTGACACTGGTTGAAACTGGGTGATGGAACCTGAGAGTTCATTATAATTTTCTCTCTACTTTCCTATTTGACATTTTTCATAAATATAGATGGTTAAAAAAATACATGGCCTCAGAATCTATAAACAAAACTTTGCTGCTATAAGAACTGCATTATAGGAAGGAAGGAGGGGAATTATCTCCAGCTACATCCTGGGGACCACCACCCTAATTTGTTAACATATCAGAACTACAGGCTCTTTTTTATTCTTAAGTATGCCCAAGACCCTCTGCAAGATTTATCTTCTGTGGTCACAGCAGGGAAAGGAGCCTTGTGACACTCCGCTAGGGAAGAGGAGATGTGGTGACACTCAGCCAAGTTAGTGAAGTGGACCTTCGATATTTGAAAAGGACATTCAAAACAACATTTGAAAGAGGTCAGAGTATTTGTTCAGTGAAACACTTAGGATCTATAAAATGGTTATAGTATTTGTCCAGGAGAATAAACACTGGAAATCTGTAGAGAGGTCGCAGCCTTTGCCCAGAGTAGTAAATCATTCAGATACGATTTTTAGCTATTACAATATTGACATGGAGTTCAGGTGATAATGGGTATGTACTTTTACCATGTCCCTCCCTGTGACTGTACAAACCTACATACTGACATCTATGAGTTCTCAGACTATGTAAAAGCCTTTGCCTGTATTACAGTGCTCGTCATCACTGTAGGGACCTTTGAAAGAGCTGCAGGAGAAGGTAAGGAAGAAAGCCCTGCCTGGAAAGCAACAGTGAACAACCAGTGTCAGCAAAGTGAAGCTTGTTGCAAGGCCTGCAGTCATTATGCACCCAACAGCTTCTAGTTCATCCCAGTTGCCCTGAGACTATTTATGCTGCGACTTCACACGCGCTTTGTAGTTTTGTTGTGATCTTCACTGAGTCAGTGTGGAAATCACAGGCTGGATTTTAGACTTTTTACTTTTCAGCATGTGATTTAAAGTTCTGTTGACTGGGGAAAGGGCTGATAATCTTGTGCTAAATCATTAATGGAATTTAAATTAAAATCTCCATCTCCCAATCAA
>NW_012102599.1:661743-663881 GCF_000951045.1 Mandrillus leucophaeus
TGAGACCATCCTGGCTAACACGGTGAAACCCCGTCTCTACTAAAAATACAAAAAACTAGCCGGGCGAGGTGGCAGGCGCCTGTAGTTCCAGCTACTCGGAGGCTGAGGCGCGAGAATGGCGTGAACCCGGGAGGCGGAGCTTGCAGTGAGCCGAGATCGCGCCACTGCACTCCAGCCTGGGAGACACAGAGAGACTCCGTCTGAGGAAAAAAAAAAAAAAAAAGTGACTAAGGTTGACGTGTAGAATAGTGGTAAATTCTACAGAATCTTAGCGCTCCTTCAAGGGAGGGGTAAACATGAGCCATGCCTGGGAGACAGTTTGTATGTTTTGAGAAGATTGGATGGTTACTGTGGTTAGCTTGGTATGTGGCCAGGGACAGTAGAAAATAAGGATGAGTTCAGCTAAAAGTCAGAGAACGCCCAATTTATAGTGGCTAGTATCGTCATTTCTCATTTTGACATCCTTAGCAACGTCGCCAGGGAGCCCGTTATTAATGTAGATTATCAGGCCCCACTTAAGCCCTGCAGAATTAATTAGCATTTCCATTGTAAGGAGATTTCCAAGAGATTCATAGGTCCATTAAAATCTGGTCTAGAAAATAAAGATACTTAGATATCTCACTGAATAAGGATCGGAATGCAAGCAGGTCCAGAGTGGCTGGATCTAGATCGTTGATAACCGGCTTTTGTCTCATTCCATTTTCAATCCCTAGCATGTTGACTTTGGCCTTTTGTTATGTGGCCTCAGGATTCCAAGATGGCTCCTGTGGCTCCTCGCACCAGTGCGTTCTAGGCAGGAAGGGTTGGGGCAGACATCTTCTAATATCTCATTGGCCAGACCTGGGTCACATGTTGACTTTCTGTTTTTTCTTTTAACCTTTCCTATGGTACTGAACATGCTGACTTTTAGATGACTCACTTGGGAAGGTAAAAGGATTAATATTACTAATTTATACCTTCATTCATTCATTCATTCAAAAAAAATTGCCTACTATGTGCCAACTCATGAATATTCCATGGGGCTACAGCTGAGATCAAAGGTCTATGTCTATGGTCTGAACAAAATTAGGGTTATTTTAGTGAAGAGGAAATGGGAGAATCATTATTAGGTAGAATCAATATCAGCTACAGGTAGGTTGAGGCCAGATTTGGAAGGGTCTTGGAAGTCATGTCAAGAATGGTCTAAGACCAGTGAGGATACCTTTGAGGTGATTCAAGTAAGAGATGATGAGGACCAGCCTAGGACAATAGTGGCTGCGATGGAGGAAGGGATGCTTTGAAGGTCTGCTGTGAGGCAAGTGCCTACTTAGTGATACTGTATGTGGGCGATGAAAAGGAGGGGTCATTTACTGAAACTCTGATGGGATCCTTTGCTCAACTGTCTAAGACCAGCTGACATGAAAAAAAAAAAATCTATGTATCGTATGACTCTTAGCAGTGTATTTTAAAAAATTTTATATATTTATTTATTTTGAGACAGAGTCTCGCTCTGTAGTCCAGGCTGGAGTGCAGTGACGTGATCCAATCTTGGCTCACTTAGCAGTGGATTTTTAAAACATCTATGTATTTAACACATACATAATCAGGTGATACAAAGCTCTGTAATCTAGATTTTCCACCTAATGTGTCATGTACCAATTTCTGTCAGTGCACATAGAACTATCTCATCCTTCTTTAACTCAGTTTTTATTTTTATTTGAAAAATGTTGTAAAATGTAAGTTAAAAACCATGTATAATAAATTTAAGAAACTATAAAAAGTAAAAAAAGAAATCGCCCGTTCATTTTACTTCTGGAGCATGTATCTCCCCCGGTTTTTTTCCAAAGGTAGCACAGACTTAATGAGAGATTCCCGTGAACTGCACACACATACCTCTCTATGTGTATACAGTTGTCCCTCAGTGTGCGTCGGGGCGAGGGGGTTGGTTCTACCACCCCTGTAGATACCAAAATCCATGGTTGCTCAAACCCCGATATAAAATGACATAGTATTTGCCTATAACCTGTGTGCACCCTCCCATATACTTTTTTAAAAATTTATTTATTATTATTATTATACTTTAAGTTCTAGGGTACATGTGCATAACGTGCAGGTTTGTTACATATGTATACTTGTGCCATGTTGGTGTGCTGCACCCA
>NW_012102599.1:668016-689090 GCF_000951045.1 Mandrillus leucophaeus
ATCAGCAGCAGAGGCTCAGTTGAAAATGCAGAAATCACTGGTCTTCTGTGTCGCTCGCGCTGGGAGTTGGAGACTGGAGCTGTTCCTATTCGGCCATCTTGCTCCGCCCCCCTCCCTCCCATATACTTTAAATCATCTCTAGATTACTTACACTACTCAATACAATGTAAATGCTACATATATAGTGTTATACTGTTTTGTTCAGGGAATAGTTACAAGAAAAAATGTCTGTGTGTGTTCAGTACAGACACAACCATCCTTTATTTTTTCCAAATATTTACAATCCACGGTTGGTTGAATCCACAGATGCAGAACCCATGGATGAAGAGGGTCAATGGTATATAAATTACAGGGCATTACGATGTGCAGTTTCCACCATCACTCTTTTTTACAAAAATTTCTGCCTTTTGTTATCAGCACCTGTGGTCTAAGAATAAGCAGTGTTTAAGAGAGCTTTAACTCAAAGTTTACACTTTTCATTTTTCTATTATGTATATAGATTATAATACATGTCGTCTGGGCTGGCCGTGGTGTCTCATGCCTGTAATCCCAGCACTTTGGGAGGCTGAGGTGGGAGGATTGCTTGAGTCCAGGAGTTTGAGACCAGCCTGGGCAACATAGTGAGACCTTGTCTCTATTTAAAAAATAAAAAATAAATATCTTCCCCCAAAATACATATAATCTGTTTTAAATAAACTTCTTTTTTTTGAAACAACGTCTCTGTCACTCAGGCTGGAGTGCAGTGGCGTGATCTAGGCTTACTGCAACCTCTGCCTCCCAGGTTCAAGCCATCTTCCCACCTCAGCCTTCTGAGTAGCTGGAATGACAACTGGCTAATTTTTGTATTTTTTGTAGAGATGGGGGTCTCCCTATGTTGCCCAGGTTGGTCTCACAACTTCTGGACTTCAAGCGATCACCCACCTCAGCCTCCCAAAGTGTTGAGACTATAGGCGTGAGCCACTGCACCCGGCTTAATGAACTTCTAATACACTATTCTATTTAAAAATGTGTTTCATTCGTTGTCTGACTCTCTCTTCACTAAGATGTAAGTTTCCTGAGGGCAGGGGTTTTGGTTTGTTTTGCTCACAGATGTATCACCACAGACTACACAGTACCTGGCCCCAAGTAGGTGCTCAATACATATTGAATGTGAAGTGAATAAACTTCCAGCAGACTATCCTCACTGTGCTTTAATACATTTAAAATGACCCATTGACTTTCCCTGTGCTTCCATTCTTTGTCTTTTCCCCTTGACCTCATGTGATATGCTCAGGGACGCCAACTAGTGTCAGTATTAACTTAAGAAAAGTGGAATGTAGCCGGGCACAGTGGCTCATACCTGTAATCCCAGCACCTTGGGAGACTGAGATGGGCAGATCACTTGAGGTCAGGAGTTCAAGACCAGCCTGGTCAACATAGTGAAACCCCATCTCTACTAAAAATTAGCCAGATATGATGGAGCACACCTGTAGTCCCAGTTACTTGGGAGGCTGAGGCAGGAGAATCACTTGAACCCAGGAGGTGGAGGATGCAATGAGCAGAGATCACACCACTGCACTCCAGCCTGGGCAACAGAGCAAGACTCTGTCTCAAAAAAAAAAAAAAAAAAAAAAAAGAGGGGAGTGTAGAAATGAATTCCCCCAAAGAAGCACTGATGCATGCCACGTTGAAACTTAAAGGATTACTTTTATCCGGTCTTTGGGATTATCTGCACCATGACTCCCCTCCCCTTACATGAAGGATCAAGGTGACCACATAAACATTTAGACTCCCTGCGTGAGATGGGAGAACATAAGCCCCTGATGAGTTTGTATAATACTCATGGCCACAGTTACACAATGTGGCAGGCATATCCCTTCCTTTCCAAAAGAAGGAAAGAGACAAATGTATGATACCTGATATTACACATGTTTTCATTCTTCACAATCATTGAAGTAATAAATAACACTACATTTTAGAGACAAGGAATTTATCTGTTGACAGGAATATGTATTGCTGGGCACGGTGGCTCATGTCTGTAATCCTAACACTTTGGGAAGCCAAGGCAGGAGGATCTCTTGAGCCCAGGAGTTCAAGACCAGTCTGAGCAACACAGCAGGACCCCTCTCTACAAAGCATAGAAAGATTACCTGGGCTTGGGGGTGCGTGCCTGTAGTCCTATGTACTCAGGAGGCTGAAGCAGGAGGATTGCCTGAGCCTAAGAGTTCAAGGCTACAGTGAGCTGTGTTCATACCACTGCACTCCAGCCTCAGCAACAGAGCAAGGTCCTGTATCTTAAAATAATAATAATAATAAAGAATAAATAATATAGAAAGAGAAGAGAGTTGAGATTTCAAAACAGTCTTTCTGACTCCAAACTCCATTTTTATCCTACGCCACTTTTTCATAAAAGTTCAGAACAGATTGTTTGATGTTTTTCTTATTGTTCATTATTACTTTTTAAAAGCTTGATTCTGACATTTGATGTACATTTCCTGACAAACTACATATCATTTTCCTCCCTCCCTTCTGTCTTTCCTTCCTTTTATTCTTCCATTTATAATGCAACAGATGATAGTTTTTCATGGTGTCCTGTAGGTAGTGTATTTTATTTTAAAATACCAGATAAAATTATCAGCAGCCACTTGTGGAAAGCTTCACCGGAAAATATTACTTCAACTATACTTATGTGTTTTTTAAAATGCTAGTTTTGCTGATCTCCACTTAGAACAACAGAAACACAGATGGCTACAGTTACTGGATTTGCTGCCAGTTTTTATGCCCCCTTTCTCATATACATTTATGGTGACCAAGTTTACTTTCAAAAACATATGCTAAGAATAGTAACAGATTTTTCAGATTTGAAGTTGTCTAGGAAAAAAGTATGCTTCATGTTAAGAAAGAGTCTGTAAGATCAACAAAGCAGATTCATCTAGAAAACCCATTCTCTGAGCAGGCCATTTTCATCTCTAACCAATAAACACCAGATTCCTTAGCTTGGCAGTCAAGAACCTTGACCATATCTGGTCTCAGATGATTCTTCATGCTTTTTTTTTCTAGTTCCAAGATGCTGTACTCTATTTTCCAGCAAAATGGGACAGTTAATTTTACCTCGTAGCCATGCTTTCCTCTGTTTTGCTTGTCGTCGTTTATTTTGCCTGGGGAGATTTCCTCTTACTTCTTCCTAGCTCAGATGCCACCTCCTTGAGAAAGTGTTCCTGGATTAGATGTGCTTTCACACCTCTAGACCTCACTGGTCTTTATTTGTCCCTTCTTTAGGACACATATACAACATCTTTTACTTTAATTATTTCTGCCCCAATTCAAAGAACAATTAGAAGACTATTAATAAAAAATGAATGTGTCAGAACAGTTGAAAGAAGTTGCTTAACAATAATTCCTTCTAATGATATAATGAGACAGTATTGCAGACAGGTGGCCTGCAATTTTTTTTTTTTTAAAGTTGCCTACCGTAGTGTTTGAAGAAAAACAATTCAATTGGAATGCCTGCTGATTGGCACACACACTCTACCCCACCAGTCTCCCTGTTCCCCATTACCTTCTACTGGTACATCATATATTTACATTCCCTGACTGACTCTGGGTGGCACTTGAGTTTACAAGCTCCATATAGAGGTTACATCAATCATTTGATATATCAGGTGCAAGTCATGACTCTGTCACTTTCTAGCTAGCTGTCTCAGGTTAAGAGCAAGACTTCTAATGATACCTTTGAATGGCCCTTTCTTTTTGAGGTGGCCTTATGCAAATAAATAGGTGCAGCTGACCCTTGAACAATGTGAGGGTTAGGGGTGCCAATCACCTGCACAGTCCAAAATCCACCTGTAACCTTTGACTCCCAAAAAGCTTAACCAACAGTCTTCTGTTGACCTCACCAATAACACCGTTGACTAACACATGTTTTGTATGTTATATGCACTATATCCGGTATTCTCACAATAAAGTAAGCTGGACAAAAGAAAATGTTATTAAGAAAAATCATAAGGAAGAGAACATATTTCATTATTCATTAAGTAGAAATAGATCATCATAAAGGTCTTTACCCTCATTGTCTTCACACTGAGTAGGCTGAGGAGGAGGAGGAAGAGGAGGGGATGGTCTTGCAGTCTCAGAGGTGGCAGCCGCAGAAGAAAATCTGAGAACAAGCGGATCCATGCAACTCAATCCTGTATTGTTCAAGACTCAACTGTATATTTTTGCATATGGGCTCAAATACATACACACACATGGCCGTGGGTCAAAGATTCATAGAATAAATTAGACAGCAAGAATATTTATCATTGAATTGAAATGGCTCACTGCAAAACTGCCTTCAACTTATCTCCAGGCCTTAGAAACAGAAGTGACCCTTTGCTGCTGTGAATCAATAGCCTGGACTAGATTGGGGTTGGGTTGGCCAAGGTACATAGTCATTGCCATAGTCCAGTATTCCTGCCCAAGCAGTCACCATTAGTAGTCACATTGTTCAGACAGGGCCTCTCGGCTCTTCCCACCACTGCGTGCTGGATTGTCTGCCACCAGTAGATGAGAGTTGGCAAAAGGGATAAATCAGGATGAAACATTTGGGCATTTTGCAGTTTAGAGAAACTTTGGGGGTGCTGCTTTAGTAAAAAATGGAAGACTTGCATTTATTAAAGGTTAGTAAGAAGTGAAATCATGTATGTAAAAGTACATTATAAATTAGAAAATGCAGTAAAGGCAGAAACTATTTATTTATTGGTTGTTCTGCACTTTACCTAAGTGGTTTTTGATCATTTCACAATGTATAAGCGTTGGGTTTTACCTCCATTTTATGGATGTGGAAATAGGGCTTGGATGTTAGCTAACTTGCCCAAATCTTACAGTTAACAGAAAGTGGTACTCCCGAGATTCCTACCCAGGTTTGTCTGACCTCAGGCCTGTGCTCTTTGTATGAGTTTGTGCTGACTCCTAGATGATGTGCTAGGCACAAAAATTAGATATTACACCAATTTCCACTATAGTTAACATTCTATCTAAATATAAAGTGGGACCACGGTCTTAGATGAATGTGGCTGTTGAGAGTAGCAATAATCCAGGATGGCTACTCTGATCTGTGTTGATAAGGAAAATGGAGAACCAGGCACCCGTGTGGCTGCTAAGGATGGACTGAAGCTGGGGTCTGGACCTTCAATCAAAGCCTTAGATGGGATATCTCAAGTTTAACACCACGTTTTGGCAAAACGTTCACTGCTCCATCAGCCTTACCTAAAGCTTCCAGAAAGGCTTTGGGAACTGTCAAGAGAGCTACAGAAAAGTCAGTGAAGACCAACGGACCCAGCAAACAAAAACAGCCAAGCTTTTCTGTCAGAAAGATGACCGAGAAGACTGTTAAAAAAAAAAGCTATTCCTGCCTCAAATGACGCGTATCCAGAAATAGAAAAATTCTTTCCCTTCAATCCTCTAGATTTTGAGAGTTTTGACCTGCCTGAAGAGCGCCAGATTGCACACCTCCCCTTGAGTGGAGTGCCTCTCATGATCCTTGATGAGGAGGGAGAGCTTGAAAAGCTGTTTCAGCTGGGCCCCCCTTCACCTGTGAAGATGCCCTCTCCACCATGGGAATGCAATCTGTTGCAATCTCCTTCTAGCATTCTGTTGACCCTGGATGTTGAATTGCCAGTTGTTTGCTATGACATAGATATTTAAATTTCTTAGTGCTTTAGAGTTTGTGTGTATTTGTATTAATAAAGCATTCTTTGTTTAACAACATAATAAATACAGAAATATAAAGTGGGTCATATTCCTCTTTATGTGCAAGCTGTCCCTTGTTTCTATATTTCTTCAATAGTACGGCCCCTACTCTTCGAGGATATGTCAACATGATTTACTTCTGTAGAGAAACAGGAGACAGGAAATAGCAAAGGATAAAGGAGAAAAGGCCAGGGTCAGGCCAAGAACTTCCTATATCTTTTCTTCCCAGCCTAGTGTGAACCAGATGAAAGCCTTAAAGAGATCCTAGCAGCAAAGGGAGATAATTAAAAGAATGAGAATTTTGTGGAATGCTAAAAAAAAATAGGGAACATATTTGCAGCTAGGACTAACATTGATTATCTTAAAATGTCTGTATGGCTAAATAATATTCATGAAATCCCATGTCTTATGCTTCTAATGTCTTATAACTTAAAGCACTTTTATGTCCATGCCTTGAATTCTGTACAAAGCTTTGATAGAGTCACAGATGTCCGGTGTCAATCCAGATTGCCTGAAAGGCTTCAGGGGTTCCTCTGTGGTTCCTGAATTCCAGGACTTAGTGAGTTTCCTAGACCAAGAGCTGCTATTCATTATACATGTTAGTGGTTTTGCTCTTTCTACTGAAAGTGGGTGGTGGTTATGTCTCTGAACATGTTATTCCACAAAAAGCCAACTGGATGTGGCTATTTAAGAACCATCAAGGGCATGACAGGCCAAAGGTTCCAAATCCCTCCTCAATCAAAGGATGCTGTCAGAACTGACCTCCAGAAAAGATGCAAAGTCTCACTCCTAGGCTGTCATACTGGTCCTTAGAGAAGAGTTACAATTTTGTGATCTGCCCCAATCCATTTTGTTTTTTGCTTCCATGCTATTTTAAAACTGGAGAAGGTTTAAGTTTAAAAATTCAAGACAAATCATAAAACATTTGAGAAGTCACTTGTACATTGCCTGTCTTCCCCACTAAATTGTGGGCCCCATGAGGGCAGGGACCATCTCTGTTTTGTTCACTATGGAGTCCAAGTACTTCCCCTTATCTTGGAGCTGATTCTATGGTGAGCTGCTCCAAGTAATCTTTGTCTTGGGCCAGCAGTCATGCAGGTCAAGGATAAGTTTCCATTAGGTGTGGGCATTAAGTTCCTACCCAGCCATTGTCCTCTTCACCAGAAGAACTAAATTCCATCTGTAAAGGAAGACATCACATTCTGTAAATGGTAGGGCCTCATTCTCCTGTAAGATTCATATTTCTGCATTTTGGACTCAAGAACCATAGGTGTATCCCATGGCAAGACAGGAAGTATTACTGGAGTCAGACTCCCTGGGTCTTAACCTTGTTTCCTCTATTTAATGGCTATGCAACCTTGGGCAAGCTGGTAACATCTAAAATTTTACTCTTAAAGCTATTGATAGAGACACTAAACATGTTTAAATTTCTAAATGTTTACTGCCATAGTAAGGATCTAAATGACATCAGAGTAGAAATTCGATAAATATTTGTTGGAGGGATGAGTGAATAATTAACCTCTCAGACTTCAGTTTCATCACCTGTAAATAAAGAGGTGTAGCTATATGATATCTTTTCAGTTCTAATATCCTGTGGACTTAGTTATGTTAGTAGTTACGATATTTTTTATTCTTAGTAATTTTTTCAGGATTACTATGAGGATAATAAGAAGTCAAATTCTAAACTGAAATAAGTCAAGGGAATTGAATAAAAACTTGGATAAAAAAAGAAAGTGTTTTAAAAATCACCCTAAGTCCAATGATCAGATGGCCCTTGCTTTAAGGTGTGTCTGTGGTCAGCCCAGGGAAATAGTCCACAGCTTCTCTGAAGCTCTTTAACATCTTCATTATAGTCAGTTTAAGTATTTCCTTGGCAATAAACATCAACTCTTTTTCAGATGTTTCTTTGCATATGATGGCCTTGGCATGAGACATGAAACCATTAAGAAAACACAAGCCAGGTCCTCTGCTACAGTCCATAAAAATCATTTAGTTGAAGCTATGCATATTTATTTATTAGCTTACACTCATTTTTAAACTGACTCACAAAAAGTACAGTAATAGGCCATTCTTGCATTGCTGTAAAGAAATACCTGAGACTGGGTCATTTATAAAGAAAAGAAGTTTAATGGGCTCACAGTTCTGCAGGCTGTACAAGCATGGCACTGGCATCTGCTGGCTTCAGGGGAGACCTCACAACACTTTCAGTCGTGGCGAAGGCCAAGGGGGAGCCGGCATCTCACATGGCAGAGCAGGAGCAAGAAAGGGTTGAGGTTGCGGGGGGAGGTCCAGGCAGGCAGATCACCTGAGGTCAGGAGTTTGAAACCAGCCTGGCCAACATGGTAAAAACCCGTCTCTACTAAAAATACAAAAATTAGCCAGGCATGGTGGCATATACTTGTAATCCCAGCTACTCACTGAGGAGGCTGAGGCAGAAGAATTGCTTCAGCCTGGGAGGTGAAGGTTGCAGTGAGCCAAGATCATGCTATTGCACTCCAGCCTGGGTGACAGAGTGAGATTCCGTGTCAAAAAAATACCCATCTATGTACTTACGTACAAAATATCTGAAACTGCTAAGACTGAGTAGTAATTACATGGATATCTCTCATATTATGCTATTTAAATGTTTTAAAAATATTTAATAATTTTTAAGATCCCAAGAAAAAAGAATACCATAATAAAAAACATCCAATATCAGACTCTACTCCCTTATAGATTAGGAATAATATCTCTGCTCTTTTTCCCCCTAATGGCTCATTTGTACTTGGCATTTGATGCCTGCTTAAAACACCAGGGTGACTATAGGGTCCCTGATGTTGGTTAGGGGCCCTCTCTGTAAGCTTTCATAGCACTCTCTCTTTTCCTTCTCACTGCATTTATCACCCAGTTGTGCCATTTCCTGTTTACTGGCCGTATGGGCCTGCTGGACCATAAGACGTTCCTCTAGGGGCAGGTGGCTTGCTTACGGTAGCATCTCTGAGGACTGGAATGCAATAGATGGAGTGGCTGAATGAATTACTGCAATGATGACTGCAATGGCTTAAGTTCGGTGCTCTGCGCACAGATGGGCCAGGGTTGGATATGTGAAATTACCACTTGATGAAATTAGTTAAAGCAGCATTTGTTGGCACAGAGAGGCTGTGTGCCCCTTTCTTGGAGTCCCCTAGGCTTCAGTGCATACACCACAGTCTCACAGTTGGAAAGGAGGGTCAGGACGCTGTGTTTCATGTAAAGTGATTCTAAACCTTGTGCTAGATCCACTGACACATCCAGCTCAAGACTCGGGATCTAACTGGACACTCAGGTTCTCATGAGGCTATGGCCGGGGCCAGGCCCCCTGCCACTGAATTTCCTAGGCACTGGGAGGTCAGGGTTTTCCTGTCCACTAGCCTGACCAGTTTTTCACAGAGAGGACCAATGTGCCTGCCTTCCCCGGATCGGGCAGCTCAGCTCCTGCTTTGTCCTGGGTTCAGATGGAGTTTGGCTTGCTGGCCCCAGCATAGCCTGAATGGGGACAAGGGGCAGCTTACTGCAGGTCTCACTTTCTTGTTAGCCCCCGGCCTGGCTGTACCCTTGAGAAGGGCCCTGCTGCCTCAGACCCAACAAGAATTTGCTTCCTTTCTCTCTTCCTTCCTTCCTACCGCATTCATTGATTTGTTCTTTAGAATCTGCGGCCATTTCATGGCTATTTGTATCTCATCTAGCTAGCATCAGCTCTGTTCCCAGCCTCATGAAAAAGGCCAAGTTCCTTCCCTGACAGAGCCCGCTGTTGGCAGGAAGCTGCCAGAGCATAGTGGCTGTCTAGAGAACCTCTCTGGGCCGTGCCAGCTCCCTGAAATCTTAGAGCATGAAGCCCTGTGTTTGTAGCAGTTAGGACTTGCTTGGAGGGATGCTGACAGGTGGTCTATGCAGACACTGCTCCACCGTGCCTAGGTGAGGCCTTTGCTGAATTATTTTACTTTCCTGAACCTCAGTTTCCTCATCTGCAAGACAGAATAAGTAATACCTTGCAGCAGGGTTTCAAGGTAATTAGCGGCTGTGAAGTAAAGTGGTTAAGTTGGCAGAGGGCCTGGGTCTGATTCTGGTTTTCTCCTTTCCCAGCTGAGTGCTTCAGTTTCCCCATCCAAAAATAGGTATTCATATTCTCGACCTCATGCACTGTAAATGCTTAGAACAATGCCTGGTGCATGATGGATGCTGCCTGAAGGTTTGCTGGTTTTAGCAGTGCCTGGCAGATAGGAAGCACTCAATACACACTATGGTCTACTACTGTTAGGATTACTCTTACCATCTAGGGTTGTGAGCTAGATAATATATGAAAACATCTGGCATGCAATAAGTACTCAGTGGATATTGTTTTCATCCTTCCTGACCCTTGATCTTGGAGCAGGGGTACCTTGAAGTGGAGGGAGGTGATCCCTGCACTGAGTTGGCATTCTTCTTTATGCTCGTCTTGTCCCTGAGAACAAGAACTCTAGATATCTGGAAAAGTTCCAGGAGCATCGGGGCCCTTGTGATATTATGACCTCCAGGTTGGTGAGCAGATATGTTTAGTTCTACCCTGATCCTGAGCTAAGGCTGCCAGGCACAAACCTGTTATTTATTTATGCATTTTATTTATTTACCTGAGATGGTGTCTCATTCTGTCACCCAGGCTGGAGTGCAGTGGCATGATTTCAGCTCACTACAACCTCCACCTCCCAGATTCAAGAGATTCTCCTGCCTCAGCCTCCCGTGTAGCTGGGATTACAGGCGCCACCATGCCCAGCTAATTTTTGTATTTTTAGTAGAGATGGGGTTTCACCATGTTGGCCAGGTTGGTCTTGAACTCCTGATCTCAGGTGATTCACCTACTTCATCCTCTGAAAGTGCTGGGATTACAGTTGTGAGCCACCACCCCTGGCCGTGGGCATTTAATTTAGTGTATATTTCACAACATGCCTGAGGGAAGCTTAGAAGGGACCTTGGAGACCGTGGGCCTAATACCCACAATTTACAAGGTGGAAACAGGTTCAGAGAATGTGACATGAACTGTCTGATGTCACATAGCTGGTTGCCAGCAGGTAGAAGCTAGCAGCAAGCACCTGGACAGCCTGGGCTGCCTCATACAGAGAAAGACTCCACAAGTCCATGTACAAATTGATTGACCCACTATAGATGACTCCTGACCCTCATCTGAAAGCTGAATTTATCTTCACCTCGCCCAGAGCAAAACTTCTGTCGTGTTTGAAAAATTCCAGGTGAGAAGAGCAATGACTCAGACGTCACTACTTAGAAGCGTTTAAAAAACTGAATGGGATCCCGACACAAATGGAACAGAGAAGCTAAGCTCTTTCCCTCTTACATTTTCTCAGCCCTTACATCTCCTATCAAGATCAATAGACATTTTCAGTTATGTACCTTCTTTAGCTGTGCACAGAGACTAAGATGCAGATGGTGGCTTATTTTATAATCTGTGAGTTCCTTTGCTAAGTATAGAGACATCTTTTATCTTTTTTTAATTATTATTATACTTTAAGTTCTAGGGTACATGTATACAACGTGCAGGTTTGATACATAGGTATACATGTGCCATGTTGGTTTGCTGAACCTATCAACTCATCATTTACATTAGGTATTTCTCCTAATGCTATCCCTCCCCCACCCCCCACCACCCCAGTGTGTTATGTTCCCCACCCTGGAGACACCTTTTATCTTAAAGGTTTTCAGAGGGGCATTTGCCTAGGAACACGGCACTTGGGTCTTATATTCTGGAAAATGAGCTTGCTCAGTGCACCTGAAAATTACAGAGTTTTACCAGGAACACTCTTCTTGTTGAGATGCAAGTACATGTGGCTTGGTGGACTTTTTGTAGGATTCTTAAGCTACAACAAAGGAGACAAATTCAAATTGTTTCGTGCATTTCTGCAGAGGTTTGTGGCACCATTTATTTCCAGGTGCTTGCTGTGCAATTCTGATCCAAAGTTCAGTGCTGAAGCACATAAATTTAGGCTTTGAAAAGAGTGAGGACATTCACAAAGACCTTCATTTGTGTTTAAAACTTGGCAATTTTAAAGGAATCTTATTAAGATAAAAAAGAGGGCCGAGGCAGGTGGATCACGAGGTCAGGAGATTGAGACCATCCTGGCTAACACGGTGAAACCCCGTCTCTACTAAAAATACAAAAAATTAGCCCGGCGTGGTGGCAGGCGCCTGTAGTCCCAGCTACTCGGGGAGGCTGAGGCAGGAGAATGGCGTGAACCAGGGAGGCGGAGCTTGCAGTGAGCCGAGATCGTGCCAGTGCACTCCAGCCTGGGTGACACAGTGAGATTCCGTCTCAAAAAAAAAGAAAAAGAAAAGAAAAAACAGAGGGCCGGGCACGGTGGCTCACATCTGTAATCTCTGCACTTTGGGAGACCGAGGCGGGTGGATCACCTGAGGTCAGAAGTTCAAGACCAGCCTGGGCAACATGATGAAACCCCGTCTCTACTAAAAATACAAAAAATAGCTGGGTGTGGTGGCATGTGACTGTAATTCCAGTTACCTGGGAGGCTGAGGCAGGAGAACAGCTTGAGCCTGGGAGGCAGAGGTTGCAGTGAGTCAAGATCACGCCATTGCACTCCAGCCTGGATGACAGAGCAAGGCTCTGTCTCAGAAAAAAAAAAAAAGATAAAAAAGAGAAATTATTTTAGAAGTGGGTAATTATCCTAAACAAAGGTAAACTAAACCACCTTATAAAAAAAAACAGAAAATTTTGATTTACTGTAGAAGAAGTAGAAAGAGGAAGTTTGGGTCAGATTTTTATTAACGAATAGATTTGATTAGGAAATAGGAGTTGATTCTTTTCAGTCTTATTTTGAAGGAGAAATAGAACTTTCAGTTTAGAAAAAAAAAGTTATTTCTTGATAAAATTAGTGCTCGTCGAGTGATGCTTCTAATGTTTCCACTATAAATTATAGCAAAATGTCTGAGTTTAAAGCTAAGAGTCTATGTTGAGTTACAGGACAGGGTGTGGGTGTCAAAATCTTTTGACTCTAAATGTTTACAGTGTTTTCTTTTATGAGCTCATGACTGCTGGGTTTTTCCATGAATTTGAAAGGAGTGTACAGTGTTTTGAAAAGACGATTATTTGCTTAAACTTTATAGACTGAACTAAAAATAGAAAAACACTGATTCTATTTTTGGAATGTCTTACAAGCTAAAAAGTAAACATGATTGCTGTATGTATTGAACAACATACTGAGAACAGATGTTTAAATAGCAAAACATAATAATTTAGCTGTTTTTGAAATATCACAGCATTTTAATGAATTGATTGTTAATGAAGAGATAGACCTATGTCATAAGTAAATTTCTATTTCAGCAAGAGTGTTACATACAAGCAGAAAAAAAGGCATCCCCAAGCTTGTGTGAACTTTATTCTCAAGGGACTTTGTTACTATCTTGTCTCCTCTAGGGTTGCAAGTTCGGGGGTTCCCTTTTACCTTGCAGTCTTCTTAGTATTTCTGGTGCGACTGCAGCCAGCTTTTAATTTTGCAAGGCTTTTGGATACATTTAATGAAGGTGGCTGGGGTCACTAAAACTGTTCTCATGAAGTCTGCTTGCTGTTGTTCTGGCTAACAAGAAACTATGATGTAACGCACAAAATCAAAACATAAAGTTGGAGACCTTGATTTAAATGTCAACATGGATACATCAAGGTAGAATGTTCTTGAGGTACCCACCTCAATTTATAAGGTACTCCTCAATAAGTCCTCATCTAATTTGTCCTTCTACTCCTTTACACTTTCTTTCCTTCATGAACCAATTTATTGAGCACTGTTTGCTCTGATGATGATCTTCAAATACTCCGTCTTGCCACCTGAAGATTCATCTTGAATT
Source organism: Mandrillus leucophaeus (assembly GCF_000951045.1). Classification (NCBI taxonomy): domain Eukaryota; kingdom Metazoa; phylum Chordata; class Mammalia; order Primates; family Cercopithecidae; genus Mandrillus; species Mandrillus leucophaeus. Next base: position 681,586 of record NW_012102599.1, read on the forward strand.
TGGCATGATTTAAAACGTGAGTGTGGGTGTGTCCTCGAGAGAAAGTGAGCAATGTAGACAAGTAAGGAGGGATTGGAGGTGCGGGGCTGGGAGAGCAAGTGTGAGTTCCATGCGTGAGTGAGCAGGACCCATGCCTAGGGACGAATTTCCAAACTGTTGAAAGTGTGGCAGGCTAGTGATGCTTGTGTGTACCAAGTGTCTGCCCAGCTAGTATGATAGGAATTTACCAAAGACACATGGACGATTTGTGGCTTGGCTTATGGAGTTAAAGTAACAAATGGAGCACAGTTTTGCTGTTAGACACTGCAACTCATAAAAAGGGAGAGGAACATATCGAGACACATGCTGTGGGCCCACCATGCTGGAGTGAATTTTGGCTCACACACAATCTCTTCTCTGATCTTAACTGTGTGTCCTGTCCTATTTTGTATATCTATAAACCCAGCTCTGAGCTTGAGGCCTCCAGCCCATCATTTCTGTTTTACTTCTACATTTAAAACATATAATTCCCACTATTATTACAATACCAATCATTGTTGCTACTACTAATACTATTACTACCACCACTACATTTACAGCCAAAATTTGCAGTGCATCTACCATAGGCCAGTGCTTTATCTGTTTTTTTTTTTTTTCTTTTTTTTTTTGAGACGGAGTTTCGCTCTTGTCACCCAGGCTGGAGTGCAATGGCACAATCTTGGCTCGCTGCAACCTCCACCTCCTGGGTTCAAGTGATTTTCCTGCCTCAGCCTCCAGAGTAGCTGGGATTACAGGCATCCACCACCACCATGCCTGGCTAATTTTTGTATTTTTAATGGAGACGGGGTTTCACCACATTGACCAGGTTGGCCTTGAACTCCTGACCTCAGGTGATCCACTGCCTCAGCCTCCCAAAGTCCTGGGATTACAAGCATGGGTCACCAAAACTAGCCCTTTTACGTGTGGGTTCCCTTATTACAAGAGCTCAGCGACTTAACTTACCTAAAGTCTTTCAATCATCATCACATAGGGGGATTTACCAAAATTAAGATATAATTTACATTCTGTAACATTTTGGTATTTAGCAAATCCACAAATTTTGGTATTTAGTATATTAGTGTAACCATCATCACCATCTAATTCCAAAACATTGTCATCACTGCAAAAAGAAACCTTGCACCCATTAGCAGTCTCTCCCTATTTTCTCTTCTCTCCAGCCCCTGGCAACTACTAGTCTATTTTCTGTCTCTATGGATTTGCCTATTCTGGATATTTCATATAAATGGAATCATACAGTATGCGTCTTTTGAAACCGGCTTATTTCAATTGGCATAGTGTTTTCAAGGTCCACCAATGCTGTGGCATGTGTCAGTACTTCATTACTTTTTAATAGTCAAATAATATTCCATTGTATGGATATACCACATCTTGTTGATCCATTCATCAGTTGAGGGGCATCTGGGTTGCTTCCACTCTTGTGAGTTGTGCTGCTGTGCACATTCATGGACACATTTTTACATGGGCATATATGTTTTCAATTTATGCAGAGGGATTTTTAGTGTTAGATTTTCAGGATTTGGTATTATCCTTGGCAAATACTGGTTTCTTTGGAAACGAACTTTTCTGTTTGTAAGAGATGACTGCGTATCATCAAACTAACACTAACGTTCCCTCTCTACTATGAAGCTCTGATTTCTGTCCTATCTTCTCCTATGCAAGGCCTGATTTCGAGAGAATACTAATCCTCTAAGCCTTTCTCCATGCGGATCCTTCTTCCTCTCTACCATCTGTAAAAGGCTCGAAACCAGCCAGGAAGCTGGGTTTTCCTTTGCAGCCTGAAGTTATTTTCCTTTCTCTGGAAACTCATCAAAGCTTCACCTGGGCTTTGAGGGAAAATAACTTCAGGGTTTTGTCACTCTTTTCCCTGCCTGAGCTTCCCTGCTACCCTCTATGCCCCTTGAGGGCAGGATTCTGGTCTGACTCAGTTTTTCTATTTCCTGCAAGGAATTCTGTGGCTTTCCACAATAGCTGGTAATGAATATTCATATTTGTGAAGTGAATACATTCCTGATCCATTGCCAAGTTGTTCTGATTCACTTGAAACCCAGTTGAATTTCCTTGTAGAGTTGATATTACAATGGCTCTACTTTTAAACAGGTCTGAGGGTGGGGAGGATCAAGCTAGCAGAGTGAGGTCATTCTTTTGCATATGTCCCTACCTCACTGGCCCCCACACTGGAGGGCAGCGTGCCTGGCATCACCTCCTAAACTCACAGGAGGTTTTGCTGCCCTTGCTTCTTGTTCCTCCTAAACAGAAGAAATTGGCAGAAGAGCTGGGGCAGGAGTGTCAGGCTTAGTAGGGAAGCAACTGTTCCAGTTCCCAGACTGGCCTCCGTGTCTTTCAAGTCCTCCATTAATATCTCAGGAGTGCTGAGATGGTGAGACATTAAAGCATCCTTTTAAAGTTACTTAGAAAGACAACTATTTGGGATTTCTGTAGGGATACTGTATTAGTCCATTCTTATGCTGCTAATAAAGACATACCCGAAACTGGGTAATTAAAAAGGAAAGTTGTTTGACTCACAGTTCCACATGGCTAGGGAGGCCTCAAAATCATGGCGGAAGGCAAGAAGGAGCAAGTCACATCTTACACGGCAACAGACAGAAGAATTGAGAGCCAAATAAAAGGGGTTTCCCCTTATAAAACCATCAGATCTCATGAGACTCATTCACTAGCATGAGAACAGGATGAGGGAAATCACCCCCATGATTCAGTTATCTCCCACCGTGTCCCTCCCACAACTTGTGGGAATTATGGGAGCTACAGTTCAAGATGAGATTTGGGTGGTGACACAGCAAAACCATATCAGGTACTATCATGTTTACATCTCTGCAGTCCTATTTGGATAGCCTATTGCTTTCCACAAAGCAACTATATATATATATATATTTTTTAAAGTAAAGGGGCCGGGTGCCGTGGCTCACCCTTGTAATCCCAGCACTTTGGGAGGCCGAGTTGGGCAGATCACAAGGTTGGGAGATTGAGACCATCCTGGCTAACACGGTGAAGTCCCATCTCTACTAAAAAAAAAAAAAAAAAAAAAAAAAAAAAGCTGGGTGTGGTGGAGGGTGCCCGTAGTCCCAGCTACTCGGGAGGCTGACGCAGGAGAGTGGCGTGAACCCGGGAGGTGGAGCTTGCAGTGAATAGAGCGAGATGACGCCACTGCACTCCAGCCTGGGCAAAAGTGCGAGACTCCGTCTCAAAAAATAAAATAAAATAAAATAAAAGGATCTAAAACTGTAATAGTGGTTCCCGATCTTGGCTGATAATCAGAATCACTTGTTAGAATATATTTCTAAGCTTCAAGTAAACCCAGAGTCAACATTATGGGTCAACACCAATAATGACCTCTCGGGCTGAGTTCAGTGGGCTGACACATTTGACTCGGCCAGCTGGAGTGTTTTAGCAATTGAGAATGCATTCTCCAAGATGCCGTAGTTCCTTCCTTCTTTATCCTCTGACACCTTGCCCTCTTCACACATTTATATGACCTGCCTGCCCTTTGAGGTCTCTGAGAATTTGACCTTTGCTCCAAAACAGTCCAATCATCTGCTCTCTACTTTCCCTCTCGCTCCGCCACCGTCCCTTTACAGTTACAGGTGACTCTGATAGACAATCAGGGCTGGAAACTATCAGTGTCTTTGAGCAATGACTATTCTGTCTGCAGAGGTTCTCAATTCTGACTGCATGAGAGAACCACTTTGGAGATGTTAAAAATTACTGATGCCTGGCTGGGCGTGGTGGCTTATGCCTGCCATTTCAGCACTTTGGGAGGCTGAGGTGGGCAGATCACCTGAGGTCGGGAGTTTGAGACCAGCCTGACCAACATGTAGAAGCCCTGTCTCTACTAAAGATACAAAATTAGCCAGGTGTGGTGGTGCATGCCTGTAATCTCAACTACTCAGGAGACTGAGGCAGGAGAATCACTTGAACCCAGGAGGCGGAGGTTGCTGTTAGCCGAGATCGTGCCATTGCACTCCAGCCTGGGCAAGAAAAGTGAAACTCCGTCTTAAAAAAAAAAAAAAAAATACTGATGCCCGGTATACATACAATCCTTTCATGGTAGCATACACAGTTCCTTGAGGGAAGGATATATTTTTCAGATGGGTGGGAGAGTGGTATTTTACAGAAAATTGTGTATTTGAGTATAGGATTAGATTTTCTGTTAAGTTTGCCTTTGATGGAATTCCAGATTATAACAGGGAATATCTTTGTGCAGTGTGACTGGCAAGCTACATGCTGGTAGTGAATTAAAATAAGAGCTGTCATGTATATTTCTTAAAATATTTGGTGTTAGAGCACCACACATTACTATCAAATCTACCCAATTCAAAGACTCCTACTTTCCCATGAGATGAGTGATTCTGCCTACTCCTGGATTAGGAAGGAAAACTTGGATCAGAGAAAGACCTCTGTGTACCTAAAAGATAACACAAACCTTAGACAAATTCTAACCCAGACTGCAGGAGTCTCTACCCTGGATGGGTATGTACAGCGAATTGGATCCAGGTTTAAACAATGAAGCCTTCATGTCCTTATTTCACCTGCCTGCATACGTTCCCGCTGTAACTGTTACATTCAGGATTTGGCCTGTTTTTTGCAAGAAATGCAGTTTTTATTCCCCTAAACCTAATGCAATTTCCATTTTTTTGGCATCCCTATTTTTTGTGGCAGAAAATTTATCTTTGTCATAGGTACTTCAGATTTCCTTAGTCAATTCCGGGTTCTCCCCATCCTTTCCCCAGAGTTGCTTCTAAATTCCGGGCATTTTTGGAGAGTTTCGTGTAGGAGTTGGAGTGACGGAGTATGATGACATTTGTCCTGGGTTCAGCTTGTCTAGTCTGGTCCTCAGCTGACCATCCGCTTACATCAAAACTATGTTGTTGCCTGATAACTCTCTAGGTCGCTCTCTAGTGGAACTGGTTCATACCAGTCCAAGAACACAGGACAATTTTGGCTGCTTTCTCCAGGGCCTATTGGTCAGTACCTTTTAATCATTAATGTTTTAAGACCAATGTTAATGAATCTCATCTACTAGTGCTTCTCAAACTTTAATGAGTATACCAGTCACCTGGAAGTTTGGTAAAATGAAGGTTTTGATGCAGTAGGTCTAGATTAGGGCAGGGCCTGAGAGTCTGCATTTCTAACAAACAGCTAGTTGCTGCTGAGGCTACTGGTCTGTGGACCACACGTTGAATAGTAAGGTCGTAGAGTCCAGAAGTATTCTCGCTGTAATGGAAGTGTCAGCCTCCATCTCTTCTAAGTGTTTGGGAAAGTGATGTGCTAACAGGGAAAGATTTGGCTAAATGGCTGCAAATGCACTCCTTTTTCCACCTTCATTAAGCAGGGAATATCACTGCTGAAAAGAATGAGAGAATAGCACTTCCCTAGGATGCTTCTAAGGCCCTTTGCAAGGGTGGCCTCTGTTGGAATGATGTTACTTTTTTTTGAGACAAGGTCTTGCTCTGTCACCCAGGCTGGACTGCAGTGGCTGAATATCAACTCACTACAGCCTTGAACTCCAGGGCTCAAATGATTTTCCCACCTCAGCCTCCCGAGTAGCTAGGACTACAGGCATGTGTCACTATGTCCAGCTAATTTATTTTTATTTTTCCTTTTTGTAGACATGGGGTCTCACCATGTTGCCCAGGCTGGTCTTGAACTCCTGAGCTCAAACGATCCTCCTACCTTGGCATCCCAAAGTGCTGGGATTACAGGCATGAGCCACTGTGCATGGCCTGATATTTCTCTTGACTTTCTCCATGGCTTATTTTTTTTTTCTTTTTTGAGACAGAGTCTCACTCTGTCCCCCAGGCTGGAGTGCAGTGGTATGATCTCAGCTCACTGCAACCTAGGCCTCACAGGTTCAAGTGATTCTTCTATCTCAGCCTCCCGAGTAGCTGGGATTACAGGCGTGTGCCATCACACCCGGTTAATTTTTGGTATTTTCAGTAGAGACGAGGTTTCGCCATGTTGGCCAGGCTGGTCTTGAACTCCGGACCTCAGATGATCCACCTGCCTCAGTCTCCCAAAGTGCTGGGATTACAGACGTGAGCCACTATGCCCAGCCTCTCTATGCCTTTATGGTTTTATCTATTCCTATGCATGAGATAAAACCACAAGCGTGGAAAAAAGAGAAAACCCTATCATCCCCCATGATCCTCTCCTTTTGATATTCATGCCCTTATATTATCTCCTCCCCTTAACTGTGGACTAGACTTATGTCTTTGGTTTTCACAAACAGTAATAGAGCAAAAGTGTTGGGATGTCATACCTTAATTTATATAAAAAAAACTCTTTTTGGATTTGTGCGATCCCTCGGATCACTTGTGCTGGGGGATACAAACTGCCATTTTCTGATTTAGCACTATGGAAAAAAACAGCAAGAAACGGGGGCCCTGAGTCCAGCTGCCTGCGAGGAACTAAATACTGGCAACACCTATGTGAATGAGTGTGGAAGTGGATCCTTCAGTTCCAGGCCAGTCTTGAGATGACTGCAGCCTCAGTTAACAGCTTGGCTGAAATTCTGGGGAGACTTTCAGCCAGAGCCATCCAGCTAAGATGCTCCTGGATTTCTGACCCACAGAAGTTGTTTGTGGTTTTAAGCTTCTCAGTTTTGGGGTAATTTTTTATACAGCAATAGGTAGCTAATACCCTCACTAAACTCACATGCCGGATGGTTAGGGAACAACATTAAAATGTCCCTATGGTCCTTCATGAAGATAATGCACAATTAGTAAAAGGAAAAGAGAAGCAGAATTCTTGGGCTGGGTTGGCCATTTGGCCTGAGGAACTCAGTGAGTGGTTCCACCTGACACATACATTACACATCAGCGATTAGACCTTTGGACTTTTTTTTTTTTTTCCAACGTGGAACTCAGCAGTGGCTGGGATTGAAACTCAGCTTTACCTTTGTAGCCATAAACTGACCACCACGTCTCACCATCTTGCCTTGGGAGAGAAGAAAACTATGGTGAAATCAACATTTCTCAAGTTGCAAAAGCCTCCCGGCAGGCAGGAGCTAAATGCTTCTTTTCCTCTGCCCCATTTTTGGTCTCAATCGCCGAGTTTTCTGACTCCGAGAAAACCACCTTTGATTATATAAAGGTATTAGGGGCTGGGGAACACTGGTCCTTTTGTTACCAGCAATCTAAAGCGCTTAGGAAGAAACGCCCTGGGGGTGGGGATCACCCCTGGAAAGTTGGGCGGGCTTTGTGTTAGCTCCAACTCTGGGGCTTTTGTCGAACTTCGGAGAGGGAGGAATTCTTAGATTTCTGAAAGTTGTGCGAAACGGACCCCAGAGGCATGGAAAGGCGCGTCCCCAGCCTCCAGGGTTTCCTGAGCAGCCCTGGGCATCTCTGAGGGGGGCGACCCCAGCATTTCCCAACTTCCCGCCAGCAGCGGAGCGAGGGGGTGGGCGGGGTCGGCCGCGCGCCCTCCCCTCCTGTCCCCTCCTCCCCCCGCCC
>NW_012102599.1:689556-740243 GCF_000951045.1 Mandrillus leucophaeus
GGCTAGGCGCGGCGGGGGGTGAGCGGCGGGCGCCAGCGGGTCATTAGCCGCGCGTTTCTCATTCATTAGTCTCCCAGATCCCTGTGGGGAGGACTGGCGAGGTAACGGCGCCCATTTCACAGTTGGGGAGACTGAGGCTGGACTCGGAGACCCCTGCGGAAGCCCGAACCCAGCGGGCGGCTCCTCCAGCCCCTGTTGCTCCCCGCGCCGCGTAGGTGCTGCTTGGTGCTCCCCAGCACGGGACCTCGCGGATGTCGACCCCACATGTCTTCCTTCGTGGGTGTCGCCCTCGTGTGTCTCTCTCGTAGATGTCGGCTTGCGCTGGGCCGCCTGGACTGGGCGTCGAGGATGCCCAAAGGCTGAAGCTGGTGCCCGCAAGGGGTGTCTGTCTTTCGTTTTTAACCCTCTGGTTTCAAAGGGCATGTTCTGAGGTCTGAGTTTTAAATAGAAGTTTTTAACTTTCCATTCCCACAAAGTTTTGTTTTCAGAACATCAGCGCTTTCGAGATAACTGGGTGGTGCAAATTCAGGCCAGTTGCACTGTTGCTAACAGGAAGGCATTAGTGTAGATTTCCAGAGTTCCCACCAGCTGGAGAACACAGTTGTAGCATCAATAGCATTCTTTTTATCCACTCCTGCAGTGCCAGGTGTCAGAATGTGCTTTAAAGGATACGACCCTCGCTGCCTTGAAAGGCTCGCTGGTAGCTGGGGCATCTTGCTGTCACCCCATGAACTCAGTCCCTTGGCCGGCTCCTTCGCCGGGCTTGCTTCCTGTGTATGGCTGGTTGAGTAATAAGCTCACAAACTCGTTAGCCATTCTGGGAGCCTTTACCAATTAATAATTTAATTAGGTGGTGGTTATATCTCCAGTTATGCAATGCTTTTACGGTATTATTTAATTACATTTTTATGAGTACCTGTTTGTGAGCAGGTATGGCTTTGCCTGTGATTTAAGTGACAAAATTGGAGACACAGAAACTAGATAACACTAGTTTTTAGATGGGCAAAAGTTTTTAGATAGATTTTCTTACTAGGTAAATAGCATTCCATTAGAATCACTTCCTGAAACGTAGCTGGTGGTAAAATGAGATGACTTTCAAAAACATTTTGAGTCATTAAAAAGCGGTTTCGTACCGAAGAAAAATTGGTAATACCTACACATTCTGGTTTGAACTGATAGCTAATTAGCTTTTATTAAGTATCGGTAAATTTAAAAACTTTTTTGAAGTTTGAAAAGTAATTCAGTGTGTTGTCTGATTATATTTTACTTCCTCATCCTAGATTGAGGATATGAGTCTACTTTTATGTCGTTATGCTTTTGTACTGTAAGGCCAAAGGGAGGGAAAAAAAAAATCGCAACTCATTTTATTGCAAAACCAATAAGAAGTAAATGTAAATTTTTAAAAACTTACTGCTAGTACTGTGTAAGTTTTACTTTTCCAGAACATATTTAGTAAGATGCTATTCATTGTGGGAGTGAGATGGATTTTTGTTTACTTTGGTACAGAGGAGGGAAAACGCCCCCAACAAAGCCTTATTTCAAAAACCATCACAGACTTTTAGGACGATTGTTAGCCTTCTCCGAGTGTCAAATCATTAGAAAAATTTATATAGAGGAAATGTAGGCTGGTAGCTTAATTTGGATTCTGAATCTTGTTATTTCAAAATTATTATTTTTGAGACAGAGTCTCACTCTGTCACCTAGGCTGGAGTGCAGTGGTGCGATCTCAGCTCACTGCACCCTCCACCTCCCAGGTTCAAGCCATTCTTGTGTCTCAGCCTCCCCAGTAGCTGGGATTACAGGTGTGCGCCACCACGCCCAGCTAATTTTTGTATTTTCAGTAGAGATGGGGTTTTGCCATATTGGCTAGGCAGGTCTTGAACGCTTGGGCTCAAGTAATGCACCCGCCTCGGCCTCCCAAAGTGCTGGGATTACAGGTGTGAGCCACCGCACCCGGCCTAAAAATTACTATTTCGATTACAGGACAACAGCGAAAAACTATTAAATGTTTTTAGAGCAAATTCATGTATACCTCTTAGCATAAATTTTTAAAATGTGATTATTTTATATTTCATTTCCTCTAGGTGGTGCAGCCATTACAAATTATATCCTGAAATTGAATGATTTTTATATATAACATGTTACCCTGTGAAAGATTTTAGAACATGAAATTACTCTTTGGAAGTTCATTTCTTGGAGTTATAGACTAAAAATGATGTTCTATGGAACCGATGTGGTTTATGGTGAAGAGGCAAGTCATTAACATACTTTACATTACAAACTAGGTAATATCCTAAAGACAAAGACAAAAGGTGTAGATAATGCACACAATGTGAGTAATCCTGAAGTTGTTATATTTGACTTCAGAATGCCCCTTCAGAAACACACAGCTGCACATGAGCACAGGCCTCACACAAACACCTGCACATCCAGTTATGCAGCTGACTTTCCTTTTCCTTTTTCATTTTGACCTTTGCAACTGAAGCTGAACACCTGGTAGAGAAGGAGAAGGGCTGGGCGTCAGTTGATTCGCATGGATACCTGAGCATGGATGTGTTTTTCTCGTGCAATGCATTATTATTGGGTGAATATTGAATGTGTAGAGTGGGCAATTTCGTGACGTAGGAATAAAGCCAAAATGGAAGAGTTTTGTTTTAAAGAGATTATCTCTTAAAGAAGAAAGAAAAACATGAGATGTACTTTTAAAAAAAATTGGACGTGATCTGGAACTTTAGGGCAGGTGTGCATTGTGTCAAGAATGTGGCTGGGCTTTATAGCAGTGTGATTTCTTGATTAGTCTTTCTCTGGGGACACTTGACTTTTTACACAGTTTATACATAAAACTGAACTTTCCAAGCTTTGTGATTTTCATAGTAAACTCACAGATGTCCCCAACAACCCGGCAGTTTTGAGTATATCTACTGTTTCTATGCCTCCATGTATCTGTTAGTCAAAACTAACTGCAGCAGAACTGCCAAGTAACTTTTAGAATTTATTTGGATTTGCACCTGCTTATAAAGTTTATAGCTAAGATTATTGCTGGTATTTCAAGTTAGTAGATTTTAAATATATATATGTCAGTTTATGAGAAAAAATGGAAAATGAGAACTAAATATAGCCAAGTTTGCTGTGTTTCAAATCCAAGTTCAGTTTCTTATAGTTTATGGTATGTATTAAGTATTTAGTTTATGAGTAAAGTATTTAACTGTGTATTTAATGTATTAATAAGGCATTTAACTGTGTATTTTCCAGTGCTCATTCAACAAGTGTTTATTAGTACTTTTTGTATATAAGCAGTGTTTATGTCCTGGAGGAGTTAATTCACTCTCCACAATAGATTATCCTTTAAAAAGTGTGCATCCTGAAGATTTATAAATTAAATATTTAAAGATGCATTAAAAAAGGAATCTTTTTTTTTTTTTTGACACTGAGTCTCTCTCTGTTACCCAGGCTGGTGTGCAGTGGCACGATCTCGGCTCACTGCAACCTCTGCCTCCTGGGTTCAAGTGCTCCTCCCACCTCAGCCTCCCTAGTAGCTGGGACTACAGGCATATGCCACCATGCCTAGCTAATTTTTGTATTTTTAGTAGAGACGGGGGTTTCACCATGTTGGCCAGGCTGGTCTTGAACTCCTGACCTCAAGTGATCTGCCCACCTTGGCCTCCCAAAATGTTGGGATTACAGGCGTGAGCCATTGTGTCCAGCCCACAGAATCCTTTTGTAAAGCAAGTAACTGATTGCTAATTAATACTTTATGTAAAACCAGGTTTTCCATATTTGGGCATTACTTAAAATGTTGGTTTATAGCCACCATTCATTCAACAGGTCATTTAACAAATGTGTTCAATGCAGGTATTTGAGGAGCTGGGGATTTAGCAACAGACAGGCAGACCAGGTCCCTGTTTTTATGGTATTCTAGATGGGAGAGATAGCAAAGCAGTAAGCAAACAGATGAACAAGATTATTTGGGATGGTGGTCAGTGCTAGGAAGAGAAGTAAGAGTGGCTCCGGGGTGGGGTGGTGCAGGGGTGGCATTCCATATGACTGGTGAGAGGGCAGTAAACATGCTCCAAGCAGGCCGCAGGGAGAAGGGAGGTGTGGCTGGAATACCTCCAGCTGGGTGCATAGTACTGGCCTCTGGGTGGGAAGGGTAAGGTGGGCCAGGCTGTTTATGACTCCATAGGCTTAGAATGAGGTTTGGATTTGCTTTTAAGTGTAGTCAGAAGCCATTAAAGGTGTGGAAGGGAGGAGTGATATCAGCTGATGTATATTTCAAATGGAAGCAGAAGGACCACTTAGGAGGTGGTTTTGGTTCAGTCAGGAGGTGATATTGGTAGCTTGGACCTCAGTAATAAGAAAGGAATACCAGTGGATAGTCATTGTCCTTTATATTTTGAAATGATGTGACCCAGTGGCTTTGCTATCTTGTTTGTCTGTGTTTGGTGCAAATAACCGAATAACTAATTGCAGTTTGTATGTTGAGTGTAAGTACAATTTGCCCTTCCATCATCTCTTCCTTCTAAGCAAAGCTTTCATGCAAAGTTCTGTCCTGACGCTGGTCTTATTTATTTACCTTTGAGGTTTCCTGCAGACTGGACCAGCCCACCTTGGGTGCCTGTAGGCCGCAGGAGTTGTCCTTCTGTTTACCAGCACACAGCACAGCAGCCTTCCTATGTAAGGTGTGAATCTGACTATAGCAAATATTTAGGCAACAATTTTCTTGTGTTGCTTGAAGTCAGTCCAGTGTTGGTTTATCCTTGATGTGTGTCCTAGGTTAATGTGATGTATTGTTTAAAAAATTTTTTTTCTTCTGTAGACTCATATTACATTTTATTAGCAGATGCTTGAGTTTAATAAGGGAGGGGAAAACTCCTTCTTGTCATAGTCAAACCATTCCTTGAATCTGAAAAATTTGCTGCCTTGGCTAAGCAAAGCTGGTATAACCCTGACCAGGATTTCAGCAGAGTTCCTGTGGAGCGCTTTTTATCTGGTAGTGGTGGCAGCTGTGCTTTGTGCTTTGGGAACTCTAGTTGCTTAGAGTGTGCCAGGAACTTGGGCGTAGGTTGGTTTTACTGAAAGAGAATGGAGGAAAGCAGGGCTAGAAATCCCACCTAATCCACAAATAGAACACAGCCCAGAGCAATGCCCAGTGAGAAAAAAAGCTGATTAAAGTATAATTTGTTTCCTTAGAAAATTCTTTAAACTGGTCTTAGCCTATATATGTTTGTCCCCTGTTCTTCTGTTTCTGTCAAAACTCTCCTCATCCTTTATTCCTTTCCTGAAGCACCTCTGATTAATCATTCATTCATTGGACGAATGTACTAAGCAGGGCAGAGAATAACGGGAAGGCAGGGTGTGCTGGGCAGTTGGAGTAGCATATGCTAAGGCTTTGAGCCCCCTTGGTGGAGCTGCAGTCACAGGAGGGTGGTGGGGCTGGAGCGAGACTGCTGGGGGGAGTAGCAGAGGTGAACGGGGACCAGGATGAGCATGGCATACAGACCCCTTTGGTATTTTATTCTGGAGCAATGAAGACCTGTTAGGTACCAAAGCTGATCTTTCCCCAAACTCTTTTTTTTTTTTTTTTTCCAGACGGAGTCTCACTCTGTGGCCAGGCTGGAGTGCAGTGGCGCGATCTTGGCTCCCTCTGCCTCCCTCTGCCTCCCAGGCTCAAGTGATTCTCCTACCTCAGCCTCCCGAGTAGCTGGGATTACAGGCAGGCGCCACCGCACCGAGCTAATTTTTGTATTTTTAGTAGAAACGGGATTTCACCGTGTTGGCCAGGATGGTCTCGATCTCCTGACCTTGTGATCCACCTGCCTCGGCCTCCCAAAGTGCTGGGATTATAGGCGTGAGCCACTGTGCCCAGTCCTCCCCAAACTCTTATAGTTGCGTATTTTCTTCTGTATGGTGCTTGGTGTGCAGTGACCACACTGTGCCCAACTTCTGCTTCTTCCCTTTTTTTTTTAAATATACTTTTTTAGAGCAGTTGTTTTTTAAAGCAGTTGTAGGTTTACAGCAAAATTGAGTGGAAGTTACAGAGATTTCCTATATAGCCCCTGTCCCCATTCATGCACAGCATTCCCTGTTATTAATATTCATTACCAGAATGGTGCATTTGTTACGACTGATGAATCTATATTGACATATGATTATCACACAAAGTCCATTGTTTACATTAGGGTTCACTATTGGTGATGTACATTCTACAGGTTTGGATAAATGTATAATGACGTGTATCCAGCATTATAATATCATACAGAGTAGTTTCATTGCCCTACCAGTCCTCTGTGATCGATTCATCCCTCCCTTCCCATAAGCCTTTGGCAACCCACTAATCTTCGTACTATCTATAGAGAATGTATATATAGTTCTGCCTATAGAGAATGTTATGTAGTTGGAATCATACACAGTATGTGTGTAGCCTTTTCAGATTGGCTTCTTTCACTGAGTATATGCATTTAAGTTTCCTGTGTGCTTTTTTTTTTAAATGACTTGATAGTTCATTTTTTAGTGCTGAATAATATTCATTGCCTGGATGTACCACAGTTTATCCATTCACCCACAGAAGGACATCTTGGTTGCTTCCAAGTTTTAGCAATTACGAGTAAAGCTACTATGAACATCTCTGTGTAGTTTTTTGTGTGGATCTGAGTTTTCAGCTCCTTTGAGTAGATATCGAGATGTATGATTGCTAGATTGTAATGTAAGAGTACATTTGTTTTTGTGAGAAGCACTCAACTGCTTTTCAAAGTGCCTGTACCATTTTGTATTGCCATCAACAATGAATGAAAATTTCTTTTGCTCCTTATAGGCATTTGATGTTGTGTTCTGGAATTTGGTTGTTCTAATAGTTGTATAGTGGTACCTCATGGATGTTTTAATTTATGTTTGTCTAGTGACAGCTGATGTTGTCCTACTCCCTTTCTTTTGATTAACTTTTAAGGAGTAGAACCAATGTTAGGCTAGGCGTGTTGGCTCACGCCTGTGATCCCAGCACTTTGGGAGGCTGAGGCGGGTGATCACTTGAGGCCAGGAGTTTGAGACCAGTCTGGCCAATATGCAAAACCCTGTCTCTAGAAAAATACAAAAATTAGCTGGGTGTGGTGGTGTGCACCTGTAATCCCAGCTACTTGGGAGGATGAGGCACGAGAATTGCTGGAGTCTGGGAGGCAGAGGTTGTAGTGAGCCAAGATTGTGCCACTGCACTTTAGCGTGGGTGACAGAGCGAGATCCTGTCTCAAAAAAAAAAAAAAAAAAGGAAATGTTAGTGCTTTTGAATTTTATTTTATAATGCACAGTAATATTCAAGAACATCTGTACAACCTATAAGAAAACCTTTATTTGGTTGTATTTATGATATATATATTTTCTTAAGACGGAGTCTCGCTCTGTTGCCCACGCTGGAGTGCAGTGGCGTGATCTCGGCTCACTGCAACCTCTGCCTGCCAGGTTCCAGCAATTCTCCTGCCTCAGCCTCCCGAGTAGCTGAGACTACAGGCACACGCCACCATGCCTGGCTAATTTTTTTGTATTTTTAGTAGAGACGGAGTTTCACCATGCTGGCCAGGATGGTCTCAAGCTCCTGTCCTTGTGATCTGCCTGCCTCAGCCTCCCAAAGTGCTGGGATTACAGGCGTGAGCCACTGTGCCCGGCCTGTATTTATGATATTTATGAATCTAATCTTAAGTATCTGATTTTTCCATTTTAAAATTTCTGTGATTTCTGATTTTGTTATTGGAAGAGTGATGAAAAGTATGCTCTTTTGTTAAATTTATATGAAACATTTGACAGAAAAATTTCCCTAATTTTCATGCACTTGGGTTATTTTCCTGTAAATTATTTTTGTATCTGTCATGTTATAATGGGATTAGACTCACAGGCTCTGTTCTTTTACATTGGTGGAACCCTGGCTAAGTTAACTTTGCTGAGCCTGTTTTCTCGTCTCTAAAATGAACTTAATATACTTGTTTTGTATTTATCTTTTTAAAAATAGATCCTATTTTAAAATCCGATAATGTCAAAATCTGCTTAGGAAATTGTGAAGACTATCTTCAGATGTAAACCGTGTAAAACATGGTTGAATGGGCAGTTTAAATTAATGGCATGTGTGGTATCAGGTGGGGTAGATACTGAGATGAGTAGGACATGGGCCCAGCCTTTGAGTAGCTTGCAGTTTAATGGGGAGAGGGAGACCTGTGGAGATAATTTAATTTTAATGTGATATGTGTACAAATAATCACTGCTGGGATTTTGGAGGAGACTAGAAGATGAGGTCTGAGTGAAGTCGAGGGTAATTATAGGTCATTGATGTGGTAGATTATGAAAAGGAATAGTTAGGAAATACTGGCGATAGTTTACTAGCGTGTTTTAGAATGGAGTCGGGGTTGCTTTCCAACTGTTTGCCTTGTTTTTGAGACCACTGATTTTTAACCTTGGGGAAGGCACATCACTTTAAATAAATTACTCAGACCTTTTTTTCATACCAGCACTGCCTAGGGCCCACAAATACCTGTCGGTAATTGTGGCTTAGGGTGGTGGTCATTCTAGTAGCATTTAGTAATGTAATTATGGTATAACCAGAATGTCATCTTGAATGTAATTCCATTCGTTCTTCGCTACGTGGGGAACTGATACCCAGAGAGATGAAGTAACTTGATTTGAACAAAATCACACAGCTAGTTTGTGGCAGAACTTAAAAAGTTCTTGGACACCTGTTTTTGATGTATGTTGTTAATATTGCTCTGCTGATTTGTTTGCACTTTCATCTTCAAAATGTTTTACTAAAATCAAAACTATGCACATCTATCAAACAATCTATTGTATTTCAGAACACTATTTATTTATATTTTTGAGACAGAGTCTTGCTCTGTTGCCCAGGCTGGAGTGCAGTGGTGCGATCTCGGCTCACTGCAACCTCTGCCTCCCGGGGTCAAGTGATTCTCCTGCCTCAGCCTCTTGAGTAGCTGGGACTACAGGCACACGCCACCACGACTGGCTAATTTTTGTATTTTTAGTAGAGATGGGGTTTTGTCATGTTGGCCAGGTTGGTCTTGAACTCCTGACCTCAAGTGATGTGCCTGCCTGGGCCCCAAAGTGCCGTAATTACAGGCCTGAGCCACTGTGCCTGACCCATAATACTTGATTTAACCACTTGATGAGTGTATTCTTGCAAATTTCAGGTCAAGATGCCTGCAGGGAAATGAGCAAAGAGAGGAAGGCTGAGTAGTCGGGTTGGGGTGGGTGGGGATCCTTTGATGTGTGAAGGGTGTTTCTGCAGCCTGGGAGGACCAACCAGTTGTGTTAACTGTGCAAGAAGAAGCACAGCCTGAGTATTTGAAGAGAGTGGAACTTGCCAATGTCTAATGTGGCTGTTTAGCTCCCTAGCACTGGGCTATAGTGACCCACCCATTCACTGAGTGCTTCTGTTTCCGGGAAGGCATCCCGTAGAAGATGGGGTAGGTGTGTGTAATGGATCTCTTCCCTCTAATATGAGAGGTTGACTTTGTTCAGAAAAACATCACCTGCAGAGGGCATTTAATAGAAGGGACAGTTATATTAGCATGAGTAACATAAGGGAGGAGATGATTATATTTTTGAGAACTTTATTTGTGCCAACCATTGTGTTAGGAGTAGTCAAGTCTCATAATTAATTTAATTCTCAAAATAATTGTGGCAGTAGTGGTATTATTTCCTCCTTCCGCGTTTTTTTTTTTTTTTTTTTTCCCCCCCAGAAAAGAAATATGAAGAAACTGAAGTTCAGAAAGGCTCGGTACCTTATCCTAGCTATTAAGATTAAAGCTTGACTTGTTTGGCTCTAAATTCATATTTTATCAGTTGTACCTGCATTATCTCTGTAACAGAGGGATTACAACACATGTTCAGGATGTGAAACAAGGGCAGCAGAGCTTAGAAAAGTATCTTGTTCCACTGAGAAACTGAACTATTTTCCCCTTTCTTAGGTGAGAGACATAAAACATTCAGCTAATCTGCTTTTAAAAATAGATACACCATATTGAAACTATACAAGAAGTGTAACATTTTTTTTTAAATCCCTGAATTTTGTGATGTTCTCAGCTAGGGAGAGAAGGAAACAGGAAACAAGAGAAAAATCACATAGAAGATTGAAGGTGAAGATTGGGAGGAGGTTCAGACAATTGAATGATAGACTGAAAGAGGTCAGTTTTGAGGTTCAGACAATTGAATGATAGACTGAAAGAGGTCAGTTTTGAGTGACCACATGAGATTGCATTTCATCGTTGACTTGAGTTGTGGATTTTAGAGTGTTTTCACTTGTTCTCTGATATTCTTTTCAAAGTACCACAGTACCATGTTTCATAGTGATTCAGCTTACCTGGAAAGTTCTCTGCAGGAGTCGATTCTGCATAGATTCTCTAGAGCATCATACTGTGGATGTTTTATTAGCCTATAGACAGCACACTAGGCAGGCAGTAGCAGGTGTGGGGTGTAGGTCCCGGTGTGCTCTGTGTTTGCTGTTTAGCCTTGGCTAGGTGACATGGGAGAGATGATCAATGCCAGCTGCCCATCAGGTAGCCTTGTTTGGCATCAGATGAGCTGATGTAAGTGCATGTAAACTGTCAAGCACTCTTTAGGATGAGCTTGTCTAGGAACAGCAGGGTGTAGCTACATGTTTCCAATACATTTTTTGGCCTAGGGCAAGTTATGCTTGCCTGGGCCTCAGTCCTTGATCTATAAAATGAGAACATTGTGTTAAATGATTGCTACAGTTGTATTCAATTCAGAATCTGTGTCTCTGTGACTACAAGTCAAGCCAACTATCTTAGATTGTCTACCTCTGATAAGGGGGAAAGGGCCCATGGAATCATTGGTCTAGGTCAGATCTCTCCACGCGTTACCAGTGAAAGTATGACCTTAAGTAAGTTATTTTTTTTCTCTAGACATGAATGTGTTCATCCATTAAAAGGAGATAATAAATAGCTATCATCCAAGCTGTTGACGATTTATCCACATAACACAGTACCTAGATTAAGCACTTAGTACACGTGAACCATCATCATCATTGAATTTAGGGGTGGAGAAAGACTTTTGTAGTTGCTTCGCTGTATTCCCTCTTTTTAAGGATGAAGAAACAGGAAGCCCACTACAGGTGAGATGTCTTTCCCAAAGCCACAGCTAAGATCCAAACGGAGCTCTTTGCGCCACCTGGTACTCATTCAAATGGAAACCAAAAACAAAATTTGAAGCACCCCAACTGACTGATGGACCACCCCCTCCTCAGTCAAGGGCATTCCAAAGAAAACCTGAAAAACTCATTCAGGTCACCTGAAAAACTCATTCAGGTCGTGATGGGAAAGGGGACATGCTTCATTATACCTTCCTCTCTCTGGAATTCAGGCACAGCTGACCAGTGTAAACATTAAAACAGATCTTAAGACTGCCAAAACAGATCTCAAATTCCAGCCTAACTCTAGTCTAACATCACATGACAGATAGCAGGCCCTGAAAGAAACTGAAATATTTTACCACAAAATGTATTTCTTTGGCATATTTTGAAATGGCCCTGGAAAGCTGTCTCTTGTGGGGAAAATCTACATTCTCTAAAGAATTCCCTTCCAGATCTTTTCCCTGTACCAGGAGAGAATTAACTAAGAGTCTGGCACATTTTTTGTTAGGTCTGATGAGCTTGCTACCTGGAGGCCTCACCCGCATGATAAAAACCTTGGTGTTTACCCAGGTTATGACCTTGTCTTAACCTACACACTTATTTCTATTGATTCCACATCTTTAAGTAATAACGCTTTCAACTAACTGCCACTCAGAAACTCTTTGAATCCACCTATGACTTGGAACTTCCCCTCCACCTTCAAGTTGTCCTACCTTTCCAGACCAAACCAGTGTACACCTTACATATATTGATTGATGTCTTATGTCTCCCTAAAATGTATAAACCAAGCTATAGCCCCGATCACCTTGAGCACATGTTCTCAGGACCTCCTGGGGTTATGTCATGGGTCGTGGTCCTCACATCTGGCTCAGAATAAATCTCTTTAAATGTTTTACAGAGATTGATTCTTTTCGCTGACACTAATATTTAGATTCTTTCTGTTGTTCTAGCACATTCTGCATGAATGAAACATAAACCCTGGTCCCTAGTACCGAACAAGAGCAAACTGCTTTTTTCAGGCCACAAGTCACTTAGATCAGTTAAGGGGAAAATGGGGGAGAGAGGATGACATTGGCTTCTGCCACCAGCAGCCTGTGTGACCTTGCCCAAGGTCACGACTTGGTGCCTTTAGTTCCCCTTCCCTGAAATAGGCATAGGGAGGGACTCCTTGACAGTTCCTGGTCTTTTTCATCTCTCAAAGTGCAGCGAAGAATTTCTTCACGGCTAAGGCTGTTAGACTCTAGAAAATAGTTTGCCAACCAGAGACATAGAGTTTCCAATTTTGGAATACTTTAAAAATAGGAAGGAAGTTTATTTGTTTAGCAGAATTTATAATTGTAGGACTGCCCAAGGCAGAGAATTAGCCAAATGGTATTTTGCGGAAGTTCTTTTTAAAGGGTGGGCCCAAAGGAAACCAGTCATTAGGTGGAAATAAACTGTCATATTTTTGAGACATTATTTGCTTAGAGACATTTACGCTGGTCTATTGTGACAGTCTCTATTGTGTTAGGCTTTTAAAAGAAATATGTAAGTTTCCAAGTTTAAAATGTTAGAGCAAGTGTCCAATCCACGGCCTGTGGGCTGCATACGGGCCAGGATGGTTTTGAATGTGGCCCAAAAAAGATTCATAAACTTTCATTAAAACATTATGAGATTTTTTTTTTAAAGCTAATCAACTATCATTAGCGTTAATGTATGTTACATGTGGGCCAAGACAATTCTTCCAATGTGGCCCAGGGAAGCCAAAAGATTGGATACCCCTGTATTAGAACTTGTAAAATTTGACTTCAGAAACACAAACCAAAAGCCCGCTTATGAGTAAGGAGTTTGTGGCCCCTTGTGTACTGTTTATTAATCAATTAATTGTATTATAAGCATGAGATATTGCTAGTACATCTAGGGCTAAAGCCTTCTTATGGTTCCACAAAAAGCTGTCTTCCTGAATTTCCAGGTGAAGGGAAGGGATTCTCCTTCCATTTCCAGAACTATGTGAATGTAATACATAGGGATTTATATTGTACTTGTGTTTCAGTAAAAGCAGCCCTTCAAGCCTGTGCCTTCCAGTTTTGGTGTAACTGAAAGAACATCATACCAAAGTTTGATTTTTGTCAGTTCTCTAGTGTGTAAATCAGCTGAGATTGTGGTCTCTGGATATTTTTCCCCAAGGAAAGAGGTTGATGTACAAGACCACCACACCACACAACTCTGTATTTGTTTTGCAATAACTACACTATTTGGGGGAGTAGTGTGGTGTTTCCAGACATTCTTGGTCAGGAAATCTGGCCGCTTCAAGCTCGGTGTTGATCACAATCTATTTCTTGTGCCTCTACTCTGTGTCAGCACTTGAGACACAATTGTCAGGACGAGAGAGACCCAGCTGCTGACCTGGGGCGGGGTTGGGTTGGGGGAAGGCGGTGAAGGAAGTCACAGGGTCGGCCTGCTGGAAAGCAGGTGGAGAACTGTAAACCGCTGAGTAGCCCCTTGGTATATAGAGGTAATAATTTCCCAAATGTAGTAAATTGCACTTTACAACCTCACTGTTAATTTTGATCAGGGATAAGTAGAACTGATTGTACACTGTTAACTTATTGTCCTTCTCAAAAACATCGTTTTTATTCTGGGTGCCAGAGATTTGGCTTGGGTGTGGGTGTTAAGCAAGGTCCACAGTGTCCTGGAGTATCTCTCTGCCGATCTGGGGGCTCTTTCAACCTCTCTAACAGGTTTTTGTGCTAATCCTGACCGAACAGATGGAGGCAGTGGAGCCCCCTGTCACTATGGGGCAGAGGGTGACTCTACCCTCAAGCCCTGCATGAAGACCCCAGGGTGGGCACCACAGCCCTTTACAGTCACTTAGCACCTACTGCTCAACATGAGCATGCAGACCTGGTAAGGCTCAGAGAATCCCTGCAGGTCCCTGGAAATGTGGGCAGTGGCGGCTCTTCTCTCCCTCTCTCTCTCTTTTTTAAATTTAGTGGGCTTAGAGGTTTTAGCCTAATAAGGAAATTTCACACAAGATGATTTTATCCCAATTAAAAGCAAATCATAGGGACCCGGTGTGACCTAAAAAACCAGTCCTTACTGGGGAGGTCTAGTTGTGTCTAGCCTGGCTCTGTGACCAGATACCAGCCATTCCAGCCTCCTGTGGCTGCATTTCATCCCAGAAGTGAGTAAGTTGAGTGAGTGATTCAAAGGTCCCATCCAGGGGGTGACAAAGAATACTGCAGGTGGAAGAAGCTGCATGAGCAAAGGCATGGAGGTGGAAACTCAAATGAACAGAGGCTTAGGAGGTGTGTTTGAAACATGTTTGGTACCAGTGGAACTTACAGAGAAGCCAGCTGAAAGAAGGCAGGAAGAGTTGAGTGGAGCGCCATCGGTGGGAGACCCTGAGGGTTAGCAGGACTGTGTTTGTTCTGGTAGAGATTGCAGAGGAACCCTAGAAGGTTTGTGAGCAGGAGGCTGACTCCATCAGACATGTGTTTCCAGAAGATCAGGCTGTGCTGGATAGCAGGATGGATGGCAGGATGGATGTAGGGAGATGCCAGAGGCGGCAGAGGAGAGGTCTTGCTGGGGTCTGGCTGAAGCAAGTGCAGGCCCGGACCAGTGCTTGAGGTTTTGGGCTCATGGTGAGAGAATATATACTCAAAGAGCTGAGGGAAAGAGGGAATAAGGAGAAAGAAGAGCAGAAGCCACTTTCCAGGTTTTGAGCCCAGTTACCTAGAAGGCATTTGGGAAACAAGGAAGTAGGAAGAAAGGCCTATTTTAAGGAAAAGAGAATGAGCTTGATGTGGATATTTTAAGGTTAAGGACTATAAGTCTGGTGATCCTTTTTCTTTTTCTTTTTTTGGAGATAGAGTCTCACTCTGTCCCCTAGGCTGGAGTGCAGTGGCACGATCTCAGCTCACTGCAACCTCCACCTCCTGGGTTTAAGTGATTCTCCTGCCTCAGCCTCTGGAGTAGCTGGGATTACAGGCGTGCACCACCATGCCCAGCTAATTTTGTATTTTTAGTGGAGACGGGGGTTTCACCATGTTAGCCAGGCTGGTCTTGAACTCCTGACCTCAGGTGATCCGCCTGCCTCGGCCTCCCAAAATGCTGGGATTACAGGCATGAGCCACTGTGCCCGGCCTGGTGATTCTTTAAATAGGTGATTGGAAATGTTAGCGAAGTTTAGGAAAGAATTTAGAGCTGGAAATGTAGAGAAAGAAATAATCTTTCTTAGTTTTTGAGGAGTAGATGCCATCCTGAGAGAGAGAGAGAGAGACAGAGAGAGAGTGAATCAGAACACTATAAGAATCTTCTTTAAGATGTCTATGAAATGAAAGTGTTTACTAAATACATTCTAAAGGAGAGAATTACATTAGTAAGATTTCATTATCCTGCGCCTCCCCTTAAGGCTGATCTTTATTTTATTTTTTTCTTCTTGTAAATCAAGATGAAACCTTGCTTTTGAAAATGTCATTAGGATTCAGAGACTACAATTCCCACTTGGTAGAGGGAGTTCTTGTTCCTGCATTGTGGTGAATGGATCAAAGTTCAGTTCCAGTAAGTCACTGAAGCCCCTCAACATACAGTAGCGCTCCCTTGGCATGGGACAAACAACAAATCTTTATTTTTCTGAGACACAGTCTCGCTCCGTTGATCGGGCTGGAGTGCAGTGGCGCAATCTCAGCT
Organism: Mandrillus leucophaeus; assembly: GCF_000951045.1. Classification (NCBI taxonomy): domain Eukaryota; kingdom Metazoa; phylum Chordata; class Mammalia; order Primates; family Cercopithecidae; genus Mandrillus; species Mandrillus leucophaeus. Next base: position 705,371 of record NW_012102599.1, read on the forward strand.
TCCTGCAACCTCCTCCTCCCGGGTTCAAGCAGTTCTCCTGCCTCAGCCTCCCACGTAGCTGGGATTACAGGCGCCCGCCACCATGCCCGGCTAATTTTTGTGTTTTTAGTAGAGACGGGGGTTTCACCATGTTAGCCAGGCTGGTCTCAAACTCCTGACCTCAAGCGATCCACCCACCTTGACCTCCCAAAGTGCTGGCATTAAGGGTGTGAGCCAGAGCGCCCGGCCACAACAAAGCTTTGAGCACATTCCCAGCAGCAGCTCTTGGCTGGCGAAGCCAGTCTTTATCTCCTGTCAGCCTTGGTTTTGGTGTTGGTTCTCCAGAAATTCCCTGATTGTAAAATATCTGATCTCGTGAAAATGAAGTCAGCACTTAACCCCACCCCCAGAAGTTGAGAGGCCTGAAGGGGGAGAAAAAAACCCGTTTTCAAATCCTGCCTGGAGGGAACCTGCTCAGGAGGCCCTGGAAGGTAGAGGCAGGCTCTCATTGCCTGTCTTTGTTAAATAAAGCCCTAAAGCCCTAGCCTGTGGTGCTCGAACCTTTTTAAGGGATGCCTGACTCCTCAAGAATTCTGTACCATTTGAATGAGCTCTAGTGGAAAGAAAGGTCTTTGTAATATATTCAAAGTGGAAATCTTTCTTACTTAGTTTTTTTTGTTTGTTTGTTTTTTGAGACGAGGTTTTGCTCTGTCACCCGGATGAAGTGCAGTGGCACCGTCGTGGCTCACTGCAGCCTTGAACTCCCGGGCTCAAGTGAGTCCCCTGCCTCAGCCTGCTAAATAGCTGAGACTATAGGTGTGCACCGCTGTGTTGCCCAGGCTGGTCTTGAACTCCTGGGTTCAAGTACCCACCCGCCTTGTCCTCCCAAAGTGCTGAGACTACAAACGTGAACCACCACGCCCAGCCTCTTTCTTTCCCATTTATGAGAAAAGTGGAGCTGATGCCTCTTCCCTGCGACAGATTTCTAAAGGCCGCTGCCATGTCTCCCCTTCCCAAGCCAAAGGCATTTTTGCTGCCTTCCCCCAGCCTCTGTTCATGCATTTTATGACCCTTGTTGCTGCTGCTTTGAAAGTGTCCTAAAACCAAAAATGAAACTTGCTGTGTGACCTGATCAGCAAGAAGGAGGCTGAGGCTGTGACCCCTCTCTTAGTGTGAGGTTGACATTTCTCCTAATGCCCTAGGCTTTTTGTTCCTTTTCATTCTTTTGTTCTCCAGGCCATTCTGTTGGCTTATCTTGGGTTTACAGTCAATTACAATCCTTAAATCTTTTTCACATGAACTTTTGGCAAGCTGGGTCTACTCCATGGGTGCTTACCAGCTGAGGGCTTTTTTGTTTTTATTTTTTGCAGTTTATATGTAATACTTAACCTGTATCACCATGTTCTTGATGTTGGCATTTTTTTGGTTTTGTTTTGTGGGTATCTTTTTTTTTTTTTTTTTGTATTTTCATCCTATTAGCCAGTTTATTTTTGTAGAATTTGGAACTAGAAGTGATTTTAAGAGTGCTGCAGTTCATTCCCTTCAAAACTGACACAACAGCCCTGGGGAAACTGACCTGGAGTGATGGGTGCTACAAGGAGATGAGATTTTCTTCCTTATATGCTGAGAGCCAGGACAGATAAAGGTGTAGAGCAAAATGTTAGCAGAGGGTTAGGCACTGGCTAGGAATTAAGACTTGGAAACTTCGTTGTCTGTGCAACTTCATAGTGTTTCATTCTTGTCCTGTACAGTATTTCTTTGATTTCCTTCATCTGTAAAAGCAGGAAGAAAATATTTGCCATTCAGTTCTGCTTTTTAGGTATCAAATGCGAGGATACAACCTGAGGTTTCTTTCCCCGCCCCCTCACAAAGTATAGATCATTTGTTTTCCTTCCAGCCCTGGGCTCAGTACACAGATGCTTTCTCTTCACCCTTTGGGTTGGGGTTTTCTCCAGGTTGGTGCTGATCATATGATAAAGCTCAGCACAGAAGGCCTTCAGGTCCAGTACCCTGGCCTTGACCTCCCCACACGCCATCTTATCTCACCAACTTTTGCACCAACGCCCGGTAAACCGTTACATGGGTCTCCTTGGAGGCCTTGGCCACAGCATCCCCATGTTCTGAGAAGTATTTGGAAATGGTTGTGTGGAAGGCTTCCACTTTGGTCTTGACGGCATTCACCCTCTCCAGCACCATCTCCTGGATTACTACCCCAAATCATTTCCATCCTCAGTCTTGGGGATCAGGTGCTGGATCCATGTGATCGTCAGCATGCATTTCTCTTTGAGAATCCAGACTTCTGGTGTAACCATGGCAAGCAGCGACAACCTTCTCATTCCCAGGGAGAAATCCACACTCAGGGACTTCTTTCTTCTCCTGCTTCTCTGTTTCTTCCTCATCCTTGGGTGGGGGTTCTGGATTGGAGATGTCCAGTGGGGCCTGGTGGGAGGTCAAGCAGCTACAATGAGAGAATCGTTTTGCAAGGCCTGATGCGGGTATGTGATTTTCTGTGGCAAGAATCTGTAGAGGAATTCCTTGCCTTCTTGGGAAAGCTCTTGCCTGAAGACACGTACCTGGGTGCGGGCCTCCCTGCTCAGGCACCCACCACAAGGCTTGGCCGTGTGGCTTCAGTTGCTGGATCTCTGGTCTTCTGGCCAGTTGCCTGGGCCTTCACATTCACAGCCTGAGTTTTATAAACACATATTGAAGTTATCTAACATTTGTAACTCCGAGAATGCCAAGGAGCAATGAATAGTATTGTTATTGTGACCCTTGGTGTCGTGTGCAGTCTAAAATATATAAAGTGGAAAATAGATTAGACTACTTTTAACTAATATCCTTTATTGGCAAAAGTTCTGATTTGCCTGTTGATCAAAATTAAAGAAAAGGAATGGTTACTTGGTGAGTGTAGTTTATTTCAAGAACTGAAGTGGTATGAGAGGAAAACCTGTTTCTACCACTGATCAGAATGAAGATCTGGGTTCTTGAACACATGTGATAAGTTTTACTCAAGAATGCAGTTAGTGCTGTAAAGCTAGTCTGGCATATTTTAAAATTGTAAATAACCGATAGTTATAACATATGCTCAGAGCCCTTTCCTGTGATTGAGCCTGGCACTCATGAATTAGTGTAATTTTCTATTCATTTGGAAATGTGTAAATTTCTATTCATTTGGAAACGACCATGAACCTCAAAGATGATGACAGGGCTGTGGCTGGGCTGCACTGTATGGTTGTGCAAGTTGGGGGCTGCACAAAGGCACCCAGCCAGTGGCACAAGCAAGGACTGAGATCCAACCCACACTTGGCTTACCAAAGTCTGCCACCCAAGGGTTTTTGTCTGTGATGGGGAGAACAGGGGTTTGACTTTTAAAGATTTGAACAAAGGCTTTGTAGATTTGAGGCATAGCCTATACTATGAATTATTTTGTTTTTAAAAAATTAATTTTGATGCTGTCAAGGTGATTCCATACTGTGTCCACATATGTAATCATTTGAATCACATTTATTTTACTGCAATTCCTGAGAAGGAACAAGAGTATTTATTTGGCTAACACACTAATGGTTTATCTAAACTCGAGTTTGAACCATCAGCTTCATGAAACAGACCAGTGCTTAGTATTATCACAATTTTAATTTAAGCTACAGATCTTCTTCTTAGATAATTATCTATGCAAATGCAGGGGCAGTCTTTTGAATATTGCTTTTAGACTGCCATCTAAAGTTTTTGGTTTCTGGGGTTTATTTGGAAGTTTGTTTTCATACTGTATTGTGCTTCCTGACTTAAAGACTTTTGTGTCTTATGTCATGAAGCATTTGGGGGCACTTAGAACTATATGCCATTTCACTTGTACATTAAAAGAGTTTTATCCTAAGATGAAGATTTTTTTCTTCTTTCAAAATGATTTTGCCCCTAGAAGTTTTTACCTAGTAGCAGTAGACGGTAACCTTGAAAAGACTAAAGTTTAAGAAAAATGTACTTTTAAAAAAATTAAAAATAACCTTTTTTATGATTACAAAAATACATATATAAGAAAAATAACTTACTGAAAAGCCCCAATACATATTCCTACTACCCAGAGACCACCACATGTAGTCCCTTCCAGATCTGTTTTATTAATAAGCACTATTTAAAGTTCTATCTCTTTTGCTGGAAATAACTAGAAGACATAATAGCTGTTCATATACATTTACTTTGTTTTTTTTTAAAGATAATTTTTTTTGCCAGAATGCCAGAGTAGACTGGGGGTGGATGGGCGAGGGGACTATTCTCTGAGCTGCAGCGCACCCTGGTTTCACTATCTGCACAGTTTCCACATTTTGTTCAGGAATAAGATGTCCTTGATAAGAGAAAACCTGAATGAATAGATACTGAGTTGTAATCTGTATTCAGATTTCTGTATTTTTTTTTTTTTTTGGTCACAGTGGTTCTGCCATCTCCCACTGAGCTCTCCCAACCTTTCCCCATCCTCAGCCCTCACCTGTCACATTCAGTTACCACTTCTTGCCAGCTTTACCTTCTAGATAGTTCTTGACTTCATCCTCTCCTCTCCTTTTGTATTGCCACTGCCCTAGGTGAGAGCGTCCCTTCTCTCTCCTCAGTTGCTTGTCTGTTCTTTCATCATGATGTATTCACTCTGGGTGTGAGGTGCAGTGCCAGGCACTGGGTTACAAGGCCCCTGCCTCCAGCAACTGTCTCTTTGGGGGTGAAGGCAGGTGAATGAGCCATCGCCACTTCATCCTCCTGCCTGTCACCCTTCCTTTGCTGTTTTGTCCATCAAGCCCATTCTCTCCCCAGCAGCCCTGGGAATCTGTTGGAAATGCAAACCTGGCCAAGTCCCCACCTGGCAGGCCTCAGCTGTCTCAGTCTCAGCTGTTTGCTGGCAGCTGGGTCAGGCTGTCGTGGGCCTCCTCCACACCTCCCACCTCGCCTGCCTCCCCTGACCAACCGGGCCTCCTCGCCCTTAGGTGGTTTTCTCTGCCCCTCCGCTCCTGACCTCCCCTCTGTGCACGTGGTCAGTCTCCTTGCCTCTGTTGCCTTGCTTTCTAAATCATGTTATTACCTGTCTGTCCCCACTCTTCAACCCAGTGCACGGCACAGTTTCTGACCTGATAGTCTGCCTTCTGTAAAATGGAAATGAGGGTATCTTCCTCAGATTGTTGGTGTGAGGATTAAATGAGATATAATCCACAGAAAGCATGGCCTCTGGCACACAGTGGGCCCCGATAAGTGGTATTGATGCCTGAGATATTGTGTTAACTTAAATGACCGGGTTGAAGAGAAGGTGTCAGAAATTTAGGTTCCCCTGTGTGTATTTGATTATATAAAATATTGTTGGTCACACTTTCCCTACATCATATTAGGTAAAAATTAGAAAGTGAAGGCTTTTCCATCCGGCACAGTGGCTCTTGCCTGTAATTCCAGCACTTTGGGAAGCCAAAGCAGGTGAATCACTTGGGAAGTCAGGAGTTCAAGACCAGCCTGGCCAACATGGTGAAACCCTGTCTCCACTAAAAAAACAAAAATTAGCTGGGTGTGGTGATGGGCGCCTGTAATTCCAGCTACTCCAGAGGCTGAAGCAGGAGAATCGCTTGAACCTGGGAGGCAGAGGTTAGTTACAGTGATCTGAGATCAAACCACTGCACTCCAGCCTGGGCAAGCGAGACTCCATCTCAAAAAAAAAAAAAAAAAAAAAAAAAGAAAAGGAAAAAAAAAAAGTGGAAGGGTTTTATGTTTTTTTCATGTTTAACCTGCATGTTGTAGGTAAAGTTTACTTGCAACACTTTGGTGTATTTTCAAGTAAATATATTTAATCGGAGTGAATTGCTGTTATATTATGCATTTTACACTTTTTGAGAAACAGAAACTGCCTCACACATTAAAGTGTGTGTGTTAAGCAAATACTCTGATGTAGACCTTCAGGGTACACAGAAAGGAATCAAACAGCATCCTGTCCCCAGCGTGTGGTATAGGGGAAGGACTCAGGGCCGTGGCCGGTGTTACAGCAGAAGACCAGGTGCCCTCAGGACCCGAGAGAGCAGGCCTGTGGAGGAAGGAAGGGGAGGAGACATTTGGGCTGGATCTGGAAGAACCTGTAGACACTAGTGGAGGAGAGTCAGTGGAAGAATATTCTAGAGGGAAAGGCTTTGCCCACTTGCCTGCAGTGGTTGTCAGAAGTGAGCTGCAACCTGATTAAGAGTTTCTTGAAATGAGATATCAAAGGTATTTATTGGGTATGCTTTTCTTGTTTTTCCATTGGGAGTGATAATATCAAGTTGACAGTTGAAAATGCTTTTCCATCTGTTTCTGTATTGGACTGAGTTGTTGTGTTCCAAAGACTAGCTAGGCAATAAATCACATCACACTAAAATTGAGTACTTGTAACATTTGAAAAGATTGTAATGTGCTGGTATTGATGAAGAATTTGTAATGTGTAGAAATTAATTCCATTATTCTAACCAATGAACACTTGAATTTTGCCCCATTAGAATTTGCTCTTCATGTTGATTTTAATTTCTTTGATGACTATAGCATCTAGCGAGGCTTTCTCATTTTCAGGTGGATTTGTTTGCACTGTAATGGTGGGGCTGGCTTTATTGCATTATTCATATATGCAATACATATGCACCATGGTCCCAAGACATGACTCGTGGTGGTGGTGACTGTATTTTTGAGATGTAGCTGACACCTCCCATCCCCTGGACTTCCTTTAGTTCACATCTTTATTTTCACTCACCAGTAACTGAAAGTCTAATATTTTCTTTGATTTTGAATGTAGTCAGCAAACCCAGTAGCATTACAGATGGAGTATCCCTTATCCGAAATGCTTAGGACCAGCAAGTGTTGTAGGTCTTGGACTTTGGAATATTTGCATTGTACTCACCAGTAGAGCATCCCAAATCTGAAAATCCAAAATGCTCCAATGAGCATTTCCTTTGAGTGTCATGTCGGTGCTCCAAAGTTTCCAATTTTGGAGCATTTAGATTTTGGATTTTTGGACTAGGGATACTCAGCCTGTAGCAGTTCCTGTGACTATAACATCAATAAAATCACAGTACCATGATCTGTTTCTACTCTAAACACTTCTGACATCAGATGTGTCAGAGTTTTCCCTACACCAACAATCACTTCTCTGATTCTCTGGTCACCAACTGTGTCTCCAGTGATCAGTTAAATTCTGACACTAACTACCTGAAGTTAGCACAGACCCCACAAGTTAAGGGCTCAGTCTCACAAGACTGCCCCAAGACACCCACTGACCTGCTATAAATCAAGTTCCCACGACCTCCTCCTCAGGGTCAGTCATTTGCTAGAATGGCCCACAGAACTTAGAACACTCTTTATTTACATTTACTGGTTTATTATAAAGAATACCACTCAAGGCCGGGCGCAGTGGCTCACGCCTGTAATCCCAGGACTTTGGGAGGCCGAGGCAGGCGGATCACGAGCTCAGGAGATTGAGACCGTCCTGGCTAGCATGGTGAAACCCTGTCTCTAATAAAAGTACAAAAATTTAGCCAGGCGTAGTGGCGGGCGGCTGTCGTCCCAGCTACTTGGGAGGCTGAGGCAGGAGAATGGTGTGAACTTGGGAGGCGGAGCTTGCAGTGAGCCGAGATTGCGCCACTGCACTCCAGCCTGGGTGACAGAGCAAGACTCCGTCTCAAAGAAAGAAAGAAAGAAAGAAGGAAAGAAGGAAAGAATACCTCTCAAGAATAGCCAAATGGAAGAGATGTGTAAGGCAAGGTATGGGATGGAGTTTCGGGGTGTTTGGAGCTTCCATGCCCTCTTTGGGCCTGCCATCCAGCAACACCTCGATAAGTTCATCAACCCAGGAGCTTCCTGAATCCCACCATTTAAGAGTTTTTATGAAGGTTCCAGTATGTGAGCATAATGGATTAAATCATTGGCCATTGGTAACTAATTCACCTTTCTCCCCTCGCAGGAGATAGGGGTTGAGGAGTAGGGGAAAATCCCAACTCTCTAATCACAAAGTTGTTTACTCTGGCAGCCAGTGCCAATCCTAAAGCTATCTAGGGCCCAAAAAGAGTCACCTCATTAGCATGAACTTAGGTACAGTTGATAGGGGCTTATTCTGAGTAACAAAAGGCATTCCTAGTATTACCCAGTTCCCTCAGGAAATGCCAAGGGTTTTAGATGCTCTTGTGTCAAGACCAAATAGTTCTTATTATATCGTGATATCACGTCAGTTATTTTCATATGCCTTACAGTTTTACATACCTCTCAAATACTGTATGTGCTCATCCTTACTTTGAGTTATGGTAGGTTATTGACTTGCTGCTTGATCTTGTGAAATATGGCAATAAGCACTTAGTACTATATCATAATTATTAGTATAATTCCCTTTCAGCATAATCGAGTCTTTTGCCATCCCTTGTGTTCTAATTTATGCATTTGAGAACTTTATTCTGCAGTGTCCATAGGCTTCACCAAGCTGTGAGAGGGGTCTATGGCACAAAAAGTTGAAGAATCTCTGCGTCAGTCCCTGGGGTGTGCTGGTTAGAGAGCATGCCTGCATTCGTTCAGGATTGGTAGGAATGTGGGGTATGTAATTGAGATGCTGTCTCTCACCTAAGACTAATCCCATATAGTCAGCAGCACACAGTTTAACAAAACCTCAGTCGCTCTTGTGGGCATTGTAATATATACCCACCATAAAAAAGAAAGGGTTAAACTGCATTCTCTGTAGGCTTTGAAAAAATATACTAAGCAGTTCCCATCCGAAAATATTTAAAATAAAAATAGCCAGACACAAAGTCTTCAGCTGTCTAGAAAATATCTTACAATACAAAAGGAATTACTACCCGTGTTTCTGGTTTACTATTTTTACAGCATCTGTTTCTTCTGCAAATATTTGTTGTATGCCCACTATACTCAGGCATTGTATTGGAGATTTACAGATTTATGGTGGTTTTCTCTTCTAAGACCTATTTGAAATACGTCTTCCTCGTTACTTAAAAACTTTGAAGTCATTAGGTCATTTTGCATTGCAATCATTTATACATTGAACAGACTTATTGAATACTTGCAGTATGCTGGACAGTGTACTCGGCACTTTGTCCTACATAAGTAGCAAAATAGATAGCAGTCCTACTCTCTGGGAGTTGACCTTTGAGTATTTAGGTATTTTGTGCTCTGAGGCTTAGAGGGCTGCCTTGATGTGCCATAAAAACTGCTTGACGCTCTTAAAAATTATGGGTGGCCATTAGTTTAGACCGAGCTCCTAACACACCAAACGAAAATGGAGTCACTCATGCTAAAAGTGATGTAATCAAACTGAAATGTTAAGAAAGCAGATGGATTCCAGAACAGACCAGTTTTTCCTGAAAACAGGAGATTCCAGTCTACCTGAGTCAGCGTAGCAAGGAAGTCCCTTCTGCTTTATTTAGCCCTTACAGAAAAGTACCCTGAAGTAACCTGATGTTAACCAGTCAGCTTTTTCTATTCTGTTTCTTTGTTTTCATCTTCCAATACCTACTGTTCTGCCATTGCCTTTTGGGAGCTTTCATTCAATTTTGTAGAATGGAGTCTGCCCTGATTGATGAATCGTGAATAAAATACAATTAGATCTATAAGTAAATTTGTTGTAATTGCGTCTTTTGATACCACTCACAGACCTTGTGTATTTTGTAAGGTAGTGGTTTTCCCACTCTGTTCCTGTGCGTGTTTATGATGTCCAGGGCTGGCAGAAGGAAGGAGAGGGGCATGTTCTGTGTCCTCAGCCCCATTTAATCAGAACATTCATACTCATATATTTGAAATTGCTGGAAAGTTGAGGGTGGGGTGAGATGGAGAGTTTTGTTGCCTACAGGGTGTTTGGAAATTTGGTCAAGGTTTGAACATGATTGGCATTATCTATTGCCTGCTGGTATGATAGAAATTATTTTTGTCATTTATTGTTCGTTCTGTACTGAAAGGTAGATGGAATAATAGCAAGCTTGTTGCCTCTAGGTACTGTTATTTTAATAAAGTTGGCAGTCAGGTTTGGTGGCTCACGCCTATAATCCCAGCACTTTGGGAGGCTGAGGTGGCAGGATCCCTTGAGCCCAGGTGTTTAAGACCAGCTTGGACACCATGGTGAAAACCCATCTCTACAAAAAACAAAAAAGCTAGCCAGGCATGGTGGCATGCGCTGGCAATTCCAGCTACTTGGGAGGCTGAAATGGGATAATTGCGCAAGCCTGGGAGGTTGAGACTGTGGTGAGCTATGATTGTGCCCATTATACTCCATTATACTCCAGCCTGGGCAACAGATCAAGACCCTGTCTCCAAAAAAAAAAAAAAAAAAAAAAAAAAAGAGTTGGCCTTTCCTTACCTTACAAACATCAAGGTAACAGCTAGCATTTATTGGGAGCCATTATAGGCCAGGCTCTATGCTAAACTTTCACATTCAATATTTAATTTTATCCTCAAAATGACCCTCCAAGGTAGCTGGTAATGTCTCATTTTAATAGAAGAGGAGCCGAGTTCTTCGAGCTCAAGTGGCTTGCCCAAAGCAGCGCTTGCAGCTTATTTCAGCATTCCAAGCTACAGAGTTCCCCCTAGGTTCTGTCAGCATCACAGATTCGTGGCTTCAGCTGCCTAGCAGTTAGGGCTGACTTTCTCCTGATAGTTGTGACCAGCAGCGGGAGTTCATCTCTACCTTTTTAAAGGTTGTTCTGTTTTAATTCCTGCTCCAGATCCCTGGCTCCCTCCGAATGGAATGTTTGTGATCTGGTAAGCAGTATTGGGCTCACTCTCATTTTTGTACTTGCCTCCCTCCCTCAACCTGCACACACTAAACAGTTTTCTTAAACTGAAATGCAATTAGCAGTCCTGGCAGTTTATGCAGAGGTTGGGATACTCATCACACATTTACCAAAATGCTTTAGTATTGAGCAGAGTGCCTGATGGATCCTGATTATGCTTAAAAAAAAAAAAAGAAAGAAACTTTGTACTTTGTTTTTGTACAGTGTTTGCAGTTAATGAAATCTATGCCTTAATTACCTATCAGAAAAGAATGAGATGGTTCTAATATGGGTTCTAACGAAATATGCGCTTGATGATAAAAGTTAGTTCAGAACACTATGATCCCACTTAAAAAAATTGGTAAAAGAAATTACCATTAAGTATACACAAAGAACTACACAACAGAAAAACCAGATTGTTAACTGTAGATGTTTCCAGGGATAATGGGCAACTTTATGTTTTCCTGTTATGTGGATGTGTATTGAACTAATTTTTAGAAACCGAAGATAATTAAAGAGTGCATTCTGCAGCTGTGTTCAAAAAGGATAGATTATTGAAAAGAGGTGAAACGTGAATATTTGTTTTCCTTGGTTCTTGAGGTTGGCCCTTTTATGCCTCAGGATGCCTCAGCAGCAACTTAACGAGCCCAGCAGAAGGGTCTGACCTGGCTCCCTGGCAGCGAGGGGGAGGGAGAAAGCAAAGTGTTCTCCTTGCATCTCCCCCGCCTTTCTGTTCAGCAGTAACTGTCTTGCAGCTTCTTGGTTATGAAATGATTGACCTTTCTGTTGAGTCTAACAACACCTCTACTGGTGCTGGTTTGGATTGGAGGCCCCAGGATGCAGAAAAAGGGTGTATGTAAGAGGAGGGCGCTCCAGAGATGTAAATGTGTGCTTTGTTTTCCTCTTAAAGCAAGAGGATAGGGAAGGGAAGAATGCAAGAGCAAAGCTTAACATTTTTCAGTAGTTGCACCAGTTCTGATAAGCTGATCTCGCTTGTTGTGGTTTAAATACACAGAGTAAGATTGTAAGGTGCTGGCTGTCTGGGGCTAGTTCTGCCTGGATCTTGGGTATTGCACATTATGTGAGAATTAAGGTTATGATTTGATTTGAAAGACTAGGCTTTTTGCAGCTTCAGTAGCAAGTGTTCAGCGATGTTTTGCTTCCCTGGTGTTTATGTCTGGGTGTGCTTGTGATCCCCCAGCCTGGCTTCTGAGGTAGCAGTGCAGCCTTCTGGGGGACATCTCTGTTTCTTGTGGCTTCTGGCCTGAGCCCCGTACAGAGAACTTTTCTTTTCTCCTTAGTTCCTCTGAGGGAGGAAAGCCTTATCTTTTACCTTAGAAATGAAGTCCTGCCCTCAGAGATCTGGTTAAAACCCAAAAGATTCCTTTGCTATGTTTTCCATTGAGGTGGATTCTGTTTATAGGTAAGCAAAGCTGGCTGTGAACCCCAGAGAGCGGGCAAGGCCATGTGACGTCTCAGCAGCCCCAGTCACTGGGGAGTGACTCCAGTCCCACTGCCAGGGAACTGACATGGGGAAGACATGATGCCATGGTAGAAAACCACGTTTCCAGAGAAGCACAATCACCTCTGAGTGACATATTAGACCCGTGTGTGAGGCGTTGTGTAGATACTTTGCAAATCACCTGTGTTTTTTGGTCCTATTTCTTTGTCCACTTGTGTTGTTTGTGATTATAGCCCTTTCTCATTTTACACAGCAGGGAGCAGAGAGGGCATGGGAATAAGGTGCAAGCATTCAAACATGAATTGCAGTTTGGCTCTGGTTGTTAAAATTTTTTGATATGAGCTAGATTTTTATTAAATCTCCTTTTTTATGGAGAAAAAAATAGAGTCAATTTGGAATCCCAGGAGGCTTTGGTGACTTTTTTTTTTTTTTTTAAATGTATTCATTTCGTTAGAGAATTAGGTAAACCTCACATTGCACAGGCAAGGCCAAAATAATTTTGCACAGTTAAAGTGTGTTCAAGAAACCAGTCACCATTTAACCAGATTAGACTTCAACAAGGAGATGATAACCTCCAAATAACCTTCATTTAGGAAGATGACATTCCTCCAATATGTGGAAAGACAGTAGATGCATTTTCTTCTCTCTGCCACAGAGGAAGAAATTTTCCCTCTTGAGGAACCAACACTATTTCTTCCTTTTGTTTTTGAGATGGAGTCTTGCTCTGTCACCCAGGCTGGAGTGCAGTGGCGCAATCTCGGCTCACTGCAACCTCTGCCTCCTGGATTCAAGCGATTCTCCTGCCTCAGGCTCCTAAGTAGCTGGGACTACAGGCACATGCCACCACGCCTGGCTAATTTTTTTTGTATTTTTAGTAGAGATGGGGTTTCACCATGTTAGCCAGGATGGGCTCAATCTCCTGACCTTGTGATCCGCCCACCTCGGCCTCCCAAAGTGCTGGGATTATAGGTGGGAGCCACCGCGCCCAGCCCAACACTATTTCTTTTTTGCTGCTCTTTTCCCCTCTCCTTTCTTTGGTTTCCCCTTTCCGTGAAGCTTCTTTAGTCATCTTTGCTCATCCTTAAGATCCTGATGCTCCTCTCTGTAGAATCCAAGAAACCAGAGTGTCCCCATGAGTGCGGGTAAGTGTTGTCATCTGGATACCCAGTCATAAGTCTGCTTCTTCTTGGCCGAGGGTGGTTCACTAAACGGTGTCACCACTTTCATAGACTTGAAATCAGTAGGCCTGGCGACTTCACCAAATAGCCGAGCACTGAGACAAGACATGCGCGAGGCATATTCTGAAAGAGAAATTTCTTGAGTGACAAGGAGCTGGAGTCCCTGGTGTTGACTTTCCTCACCCACACCTTGTGACTGGTTTTATTTTAAGAAGGGCAGGGTTTGGTAAATGTTTGGTATCCTATTTGCTTTCATTTTTTATTTTTTAATTTAATTTTATTTATTTATTAATTATTAATTTTTTGAGACGGAGTCTTGCTCTGTCACCCAGGCTGGAGTGCAGTGGTGAGATCTCAACTCACTGCAACCTTTGCCTTGCGGGTTCAAGTGATTCTCCTCTCTCAGCCTCTCAAGTAGCTGGGACTACAGGTGCCTGCCACCACACCTGGCTAATTTTTGTATTTTTAGTAGAGACAGGGTTTCACCTTGTTGGTCAGGCTGGTCTCGAACTCCTGACCTCAGGTGATCCTCCACCCACCTCAGCCTCCCAAAGTGCTAGGATTACAGGTGCGAGCCACCGCTCCCTACCCCTATCTGCTTTTAATGACTTATTTGAAATGCACCCTGTTCTGTGGTTTTTGCGTTTCTCTACCCTCTTAACCTCCTTAGTACTTCTGTAGCACTTGCTTTCCCCTTTGCTTGTTTAGTCATTTATGCGCTTCTTTATTCCCTCTGTCTAGACAGATTCAGTCTTTTTTGTCTCTACCAGTTTGTTCATCTCTGCTGTAAGCATAGTAGGGATCTGTGCAGTTTGGCTGCCCTTCGTGCTGTTCACAGTTTGCCAAGGGCCTCCATAATGAAATGGATTAGGGTAGGATGGTGCTGTGGGTGGCATGTGGAGGAGGCCTTCCTATGAAGCACTGCCTTCTCTGGGATGTGACAAAGGACAGGTGGTGAAGCCAGGCCTCTGGAGTCTGGCTGCCCATTAGAACAGCTAGGGTGGGGCACTTTGAAAACTGAGTGAGTGAGGGCCCCACCTCCAAACGGGCTGCTTCATTGTGGTGGGTGGACCTGGACATCAGGGTTTGAAAATCCTGGCCATTCTCATGGGCAGCCACATTTGAGTTGAGAATCAGTGCTTTCAGTGAAGGGGCTGGACTTCGAGGACTTTCGTTCTCATCCAGATTGAATATTCAGTGATTCCATGAAGCCTATCTATGTTTGTGCTGGCCACCGAACGTTTTAAGTTTTAAAAGCTATTTTAGAAAACCTACACAATAATTTTGTATCCTTACAGTGCGATCTTCCTTTTTCTTTCTCACCTCCTCCCACCCTCTTTTAGCTCCTACAGTCATTCGATTACTTCTTTTGTGGTTTCATAGTTTTAAATGTTTGTGGAAAGGTGTTGGTCAGTCAGAAGGTTGTAGTGAACCTTTTACGCAATCATTTTGGAGTATAAACTGTGTTTTGTGTTTGCATAGACTATCTCTGTGGGGTTTAAAAGCTACTAACAGCTTATCCAATTTGCCATTTCAGAACTAGGGAAGCTGAATAATGCTACTTCTGTTTTACATGGGATGAAAGATCAAGACCCAAAGGACAGAAAGATAAGGCAGAGGGGATGAAAGAGGGGCCCCTGTGTCAGGGGCTAACAGTCATTAGCACTTCACCTCTGCCCAGATGCCTCCTCAGCCAGCTAACAGGGACACCTGATCTCTCCTTGGGAAGATGTAACACATTAATCTGACCTGTTGTCTAATTGTAAGCATGAAGCAGGCATTGAAGCATTAGATCACCACAGTGTGAAGCAAAAGAGACAAGACAGACCTCTGCACAGGAGCGGCCTTCTGTGCCTTCGCCCATGTTTGTGTCCTGGCACCTGTCACCTTATATTGGAAATCACGTACGTGTGAGCCTCCTGAAGTCAGAGGGAATCATGTCTTACTCATTGTAGGAGGCATATTCAAATCTTCATGATTGAACCTAGTCCTGTCAGGCTGAACTGCTGCATAATATGAATGTTTACCTGTGTCCTATCTAGATAGCGTCTGATGGTATTTTCTGTTTAAATGATTTAAGTAATAGGCACTCATATTTTCTCAAGTGTTTTGCATGAAATTTAAGGCATGTAAGATAGAGTGAGGAAATACTTGGTTTAATTTCATTTTTACCCCCTTCCTTTTTACCTTATGACCAACAAATACAAATAACTACTTGTCAGTAAAAACAAACCTCAAATCTGTTCCTTCTGGAAAATGATTTCATAGCATATTTTTTGTTTGAAGTACTCATTTGAACTCCTTACAATGAGAAAGCATTTCATTTAAGGGAAAAAACACAACGTGTCCGGCCATATTTTTGAAGTCTTAGAATGTGTTACTATCAAATAATGGGAAAAATGCTAGAATTTTCAATACACAGTGCCTCAGATTTATTTAATATTTGTTTCTTACTAGTTGACGAAAAACAAAACAGCAAATGTAAAGTAAAATTACTTTTTATTCTAAATACTCTTTCAGGAGCTCTTTCCTAAATCCTTGTGAATAAAATTACACTTGCAGTGTATTTATAATCCTTTATAATCCCTAAATCCTTAAAAAGCAAGTTGACCCAAATGTTTAAATAAGGACTTTATTTATGAACTGAATATTTCTGATTCTCTTGGGATGTCATTATCTGGCTACATATGAAACAGTATTCACTTATGCATGCTTCAGAAACTTCATACATTACTGTGCATTTGTTAGTATGTGAACAAAGAAACTTGTTTTGGTTGTGAGCAAAATGCAGATTTGTTCTCAAAATTGAGTTTTAGTATAAACTCAAATAGGTCGGCAGAAGAAGAGTTTAATTTTTATGTATCTAAATAAGGCCTCTTTCTTCATTAAAAGAAAATTAAAACCAAGCCCTACACCCTTATTGAATCTGTCCCAATAAGATGCTTTTTGGATTCTTGTTTGTGCAATAGTTGGTTATGATTTACTTTGTCTGCAAATGTCTGCAAACAGAAATGACGTAGATACTATTGCTCCGACAAAACTAAAAAAAGATTTTCACTAAAAGTACCCAGATCATATCAGTGGGAATAAATCCACTGGCCTCAGTGTATTTGCCCTAAAAGGATCTGTGTTTTTGCAGTAAATATTGTAATTGGAAGTATATGTTCTTTTAGACTAAAGTTTTACTTGAGGACAGTTTTCAGTTAGGCATGTTTATTTTGGGGGTTTAGTATTGTCTTTCCCCTTATTTATTTTTACTTATCTGTATGAGCAGAAGCTATAGCCAGCTCTCTCAGCCCTTAGCCTATTCTAAGTTGCTGACTCCTTTTCTTGAAGATGGAGTGTCCCCTTTCTGGGCGTCTCTAACCTCATCCTTGCCTCCCCTCGCAGGCCTTTTCTGCCTGCGATTCCTCAGTTTCTCTACACTTGAAATGTTGGGGTATCCCAGGGACCTGTCTTGGCTCCCTTCCTTTACTTTCCCTCCCAGATGTGAGCTGCTCATGTCCAGTCTAGAGCCCCTGTCTTGGACTCTAGGCCCACTTACCCAGCTAGATGCCTTTACTTTCGAGTCTTCCTGGTCTTACTCAGCGTAGACAAAAGCAGAACTCATTGCACTGTCTCCCCAAACCTTCTCCACTCTGCACTCCCTCTGTGAGCTAGTGGCACAGCCATCCGCATAGAAACCTAAGCCCGAGCCCTGGCACCATGCCCCGTCTTCAGTGTCCTCAGCCCCCCAGCCAGGGCACCACCAAATCCTGTTGGTCCTGTCTTCCAGAATCCTTCATTCAGCTTTTCTCTCAGCCTTCAGGGCTTAGTTCTCAGTTCAGGCTCTCAACATGCCCCATCTCTATTACTGTAAAGGATTCTAACTAAACCTCTTCCTCTGGGCAGGGACTCACATTCATCTCACATTTTTGAATCCCTGGCTCTGGCATCTAGAGATGCCTAGAAAAATGTATAGAAATCAAATGAAGTAAATAACTCAAGTCCTCCTTGCAAATAGGTGAGTCTAGGACGGAGTTATAAAGATAAAGAATTTAGGATTTTATCACGAGTGGACATTATGCCTTCATTTTTTTAGAAAATAGTGCCCCAGAGGCCGGGCGCGGTGGCTCAAGACTGTAATCCCACCACTTTAGGAGGCCGAGGCGGGTGAATCACCCGAGGGCAGGAGTTCAAGACCAGCCTGACCAACACGGAGAAACCCCATCTCTACTGAAAAAATACAAAATTAGCCGAGTGTGGTGGCACATGCCTATAATCCCAGCTACTCAGGAGGCCGAGGCAGGAGAATTGCTTGAACCTGGGGTGCAGAGGTTGCAGTGAGCCGAGATTGCGCCATTGCACTCCAGCCTGGGCAACAAAAGCGAAACTCCGTCTCAAAAAAAGAAAGAGGAAAAGAAAACAGTGCTCCAGGTCCGTTCTGGTAGAGGGTTTTATAAACTTACACACAGGTAGAACCCGTTTTTTCTTTAGTCTCTTAGTATACTTGACTAACTTAAAGTAATGTTTAAATGGCATTAGGTTTTTTTAATTATTTGCAATTTGTTGTTGAAACTGTATTTGGCAGTATGCCCTTTGCCTTCAAATGTTCTGAAATTGTTAGTCTTCTGATCAGGATCCCAATGATTTTTGTTTTTAGACCTCAGTTATCTCCTTTATATCTGTATTACGCATAACTTCTTGGTGCTTGTGAATGACAGGGCACACCTTACCCTGAGCGTGAGAACCTTGAGCTCAGTTATGCCTGAATACTAAAACTTACCAGAGCAAGGAGAGAGAGACTTTGGTCTTTGACTAAAGTATGTCTTTTTAAGATTGTGAGAAAAGGATAGGAGAGATTGGTCCTTGGGAAAACTATCACAGCCTCTATCGTGACCAAGTTATGATGTATTCTTCAGTTTCTTCTGACCCTGGGAATCCAGGGAACAGTCAAGTGATCTACTTTGTATCGTCTTTTTGTTTGTACCATTTCCTACTGAGTCACCGGTAAATTATGTGACTTCACACATTTTCTCTCCCTTTTGATATATAATGAAAGACGTCACTGCTCACTTCAGATGCAGCGGAAGACGCAGCATGTAGAAACGTCAGGTATTTTCATAAGCCTCAGAGGACTGAATGAGGTTTGAATTTTCTGTTCAGAGTGGGGTTAGTAATTGGGAAGAGTCACATGACGTGTTAAAATAATCTTATATACTTGCTTAGAAGAGTGGCAGGGTTCTTGTATAAATTGATTATTTTTGTTTGACAAATGTTCTTTACAGAAATCACTTTTACCAGGAAAATCTTATAAATTCTTTTTTGGAGAGTCACTATGGCTTTGTTGTTGTTGTTGTTGTTGTTTTTGTTTTGTTTTGAGACAGGGTCTGTCACCCAGGCTGGAGTGCAGTGGTACCATCTTGGCTCACTGCAGCCTCCATCTCCTGGGCTCCAGCAATCCTCCTGCCTCAGCTTCCTGAGTAGCAGGGACTGCAGGCGCACACCACCTTGGCTGACTCATTTTTGTATTTTGTGTGGAGACGAGGTCTCGCCATTTTGCCCAGGCTGGTCTTGAACTCCTGAGCTCAAGTGATCCGCCTGCCTTGGCCTCCCAAGGTGCTGGGATTTACAGGCGTGCACTAACATGCCCAGTCTAACTGTGGCTAAGTTTTTACCAGGCTTCTGTTGTGAACCATTGGCAAAGATGTGAATGAAACCTAGACTTCCTATTTTCTCTTCTCTCTGTCCTGTCTTCTTTTTATAATTGACCAACAGTTTTTAGGCCTCTGCGTGATGTATGATTATTTGGCAGTATAAAAGTGGGCTATAACCAAGCGAGTGCTAAGTGCAGACAGATGCTTGACCTGTTGAAATTTTGGCTATTTTTTTTTGAGACAGAGTCTCACGCTGTCACCCAGGCTGGAGTCCAGTGGCGCAATCTCGGCTCACTGCAACCTCCACCTCCCAGGTTCAAGCAGTTCTCCTGCTGAGGCCTCCCAAGCAGCTAGGATTACAGGCACCCACCCCCACGCCCAGCTAAACACGCCCAGCTAATTTTTTGTATTTTTAGTAGAGATGGGGTTTCACAATGTTGGCCAGGCTGGTCTCAAACTCGTGACCTCGTGATCTGCCCGCCTTGGCCTCCCAAAGTGCTGGGATTACAGGCGTGAGCCACCACGGCTGGCTGAAATTTTGGCTTTTAAAATCATTTAGGTCTCATCAGGAATCAATTCTTTAAAATATAAAACTTTCCTAAAGATTTTTGACTCTTTGTAGATAAAATACCTTGAAAGGATAGATCATAATCTTTATGGCAGAGAGATCTTTAAGGTGTATTTGATATGAAATCACAAAGAGAAAAATCTTTCGAGTCATTGGGTTTGGGAATTATGTCATGAACACTGAATACAAGGATACTCTTAAAATTTAAAACCACCTCCTTTACTGTATGTGTTGACCTTTGACATGAATTGGAAAGGGGATTTTTAACATTTCTCTATAATGCTGTTAAAAAGACATTGGGCCTGTGGGTATTGGGCCTTAAATTGAATTTTCCTTACATAGAAAAATGGAAAAAATTGGTTTAGGTGTTAGGTCGTAACAAAAAGTAGGCCCTTTTGAAGATTAAATTTATGACTGCCTTAGCCTTGTTTAACTCCATGCCTGGCCACAAATATTAGTGTTGTGGCTGTCCATCATCTGAGCAGTTGCACAGCTGTTCATTCACTGCCATGCGGATTCATCTTTATGTCTAATGCTGCTTTGAAGAACCTTCTCAGAGGTTAATGATGAGAGAATGTAGCAGTAGGGACAACACCATGGCAGATGAGATCTTTTAGTAGATTCTTTTAATCATGATTTTAAACATTAGAAACCAAAAGCTTTATAGTCTCCTTGTGAAGAAGCCCTGGTGAGCATATTTGCTGTGATAATATTAGTCATGAGTTGCTCACTCCTTGATTAAAACCTCCTAGGTTTGTTGACATACTAGTCACTATTCACCTGCTAGGAAATATAGGACTGAGTTGTCATGGAAGGAAATAATGGTGCTGGGATTTGAATAAATAGTTTATGGTTAATTGCAGAGCCTTTGTCGTCTTCATCCCACCATTTATTAAAGAAGACTTTCCAAAGTATACTGCCATGAGATCTAGAATAATTGAGTCATGTTTTGTGAACCACGTTGGAGACAGACTTCTCTGGGAGGCCACAGCTTCTCCAGAGGGGACCTTTAGCTTTGGAGTGGGATCAACCTGGGCTTGAATCCAAGGCCTGCTAGGTTGGGCTGTTTGTGTCCCGGGGCTGATGGTTGAACCTTGCAGGATGCTGTGGGCATGTAAATCCTCTAGCGCAGCCGTTGGCATGTAAGAGGTACTTCGTAAGTGTCCCCCTTCTCTTCTCTGTGCAAGCTGTGTGTTCACCTCCCATGGGAAGACATTCCTAGTCCCCTGCTGTGGGCTCCTCCTCCAGTGCTCCGCGGTGGAGTAGCCAGCAGTGCGCCCCGAGAGAGCATGGTGCGTTCATTCCGTGAGTGCCAGCCACACTGCATGTTCCAAATAACACTCCTCCCTCTCCCGGCAGGTGCCTGAGATCATCAGCTCCATCCGTCAGGCGGGGAAGATCGCCCGGCAGGAGGAGCTGCACTGCCCTTCTGAGTTCGATGACACGTTTTCCAAGAAGTTCGAGGTGCTCTTCTGCGGCCGCGTGACAGTGGCGCACAAGAAGGCTCCGCCGGCCTTGATCGACGAGTGCATCGAGAAGTTCAATCACGTCAGCGGCAGCCTGGGGTCCGAGAGCCCCCGCCCCGCCCCGCCCCATGCCGCGCCCACAGGGAGCCAGGAGCCTGGGCGCAGGCCCATGCGCAAGTCTTTCTCCCAGCCCGGCCTGCGCTCTCTGGCCTTTAGGAAGGAGCTGCAGGATGGGGGGCTCCGAAGCAGCGGCTTCTTCAGCTCCTTCGAGGAGAGCGACATTGAGAACCACCTCATTAGCGGACACAATATTGTGCAGCCCACAGATATCGAGGAAAATCGAACTATGCTCTTCACGGTAAAATATCACCCAGCTCGTGCACAGCCCCAGTGTGCCGTACGCGTTCAAGAGAAAATCTCCTTTACGGAGTGAAGATTCTTAGTCAGTTGCTTTTGATTTATGTGTGAATCCATATATTTTCATGCTGAACAATTCTATTCTTAGGATAAGATCCTTCCTTTAGCCATAAGCCTTTACAGTCATCAGGGAGAAACAGAGATCCATCTCGTGCCCATGTGTCATTTTTATCTCACCTCGTAATTATAAAGACACCTTTTCAGTGTGGAAAGAACAGTGAAAACGTGTAAATAAAGCCAGCAGAGAGATTTTAAAAATAAATATGAATTTCAGAGGATATATTTCAACAGAATCTTTTAGTTGGAAAACACCCTTTCTACTATTAATATTTTTATTTATGAAACATTTACCCTTTGCTAATCAGGATGAGTGGCTTTGTGAGTGACATTATATTTGAAATTTATACCCAAAATGAAATGTTAATTAGCCAATTGCTTGCTTTTTTTTTTTTTAATAAGAAAAAAAGTTAAATTGACAGCCAAATGCTAGAAAAGGACTGGATGGGGGTGGCGGTGGCTGTCCCAGGTGAGTGGGGTTCCTGGTTCCATGCTGACCTGGGCTCTTCTGAGTGGGTGTGCCCTCCCTGGGAGTCCCCCCGGTCTGAATGGATGAGGTGTGGAGCTGTCCCAGCAGCGAGCCCGTCTCTGACAATGGAGGAGCTAGTTTTTTTCTTGGCCTCCTCTTTGGCTTAATGCTGACATTCTGTAGAGAACAAAATTACCTTAAATATAAAGTCCCCTTTTTGTGTCTAATTCAGGACACAAGTGAGATGGCCAGGGGGTAAAAAACCGGCTACCTAGGTTAGTGAAGTGTGGATGTGTGCAGGTTTAAAACCAAGGAGGTGCACTCAAGGGTAAATAGGGCTGAGGTTTTCATCTTTTGACCATTAATCTAGTGTACCGAAAAGAGTAGTCAGATTTGTGCTTTAATTTGTGATCTGTGTATTTTAAAAAAACTTCCTTGGTGACATTGAGAAAGCTGCTCCCTGCATTTATTTATAAGTACTAACTGACTGCTGTGCTAACGTCCCTTGCCACATGCTGGAAATGCAACCGTGAACAAGACAAGTATGGTCTCTGCCCACATGGAATTTAGATTCCAGTAAAGGAGACAGGCAACTGAGTGCACAAATAATTATCTAATTATAATTGTGGTAAATGCTGTGGAGGAGAGGTACAGGATGCCTGAGAGCATTTCCCAGGGTAATCGGGAAAGGCTTCTTTGAGAAAGTGATTTTCACCTAACATAAGGTTTCGTTGTGGCCACCTGGGAAGGTCTTCTGGGCTCACAGAGCAGCAGATGAGAAGGTCCTAAAGGTAGGGATGGCGCCTGGTGCCTGGAGAATCCCGGAGGCCTGAGTGCTCCCTTTGCTTAGCATTCTTCCCTCAGTTGTTGCGGTCTTACCTCCTCTTGCTTCCTCTAGGTCTCTGCTGAAATGTTGACATGGAGGAATAATCGTATCAGTAAGGCCAGTAGCAACCTCACTTCCAGGTTTTTTGCTTTATTTTTCTCCATAGCACTTTTACCATTTGATACAATTACAAATAAACAAGTAAAACATTTTATGTCCCACATGCCCCCAAGAAGATAGGCTTCAAGAGGGCATGGATTTTCATGTCTCTGTTCACTGTTGTCGTTGCTAGTGCCTAGAGCACAGCTGTGCTCTGTAGACACCTGTTGGGTGAGAAATAAGTCCGGATGGCTGCACTGAAAACAAGGAAGGATGGTGCGTAGAGATGGGGCTGGGGCTGGAGGCAGCCCCACGAAAGTTATGTTCATTAGGCACAACTTTATGGGTCTCGGTCAGGGTTTGGTTTTTATCCTGAAAGGAGTGGGCAGTCACTGCATGCTTTAAAACACAGTGTGAAATATCTTTGGCTACAGAGCCAGGATACTTGGGGGAGGGCAAGAGTAGGGTGGGGAGGGGAGTGAAGCTGTTGTGGTAGTACAGGTGAGAGATAGTGGGGTTGTGAAGTGCAGTGGGAGTGGAAGGGACAGACATGCAGAAAGTCAAATTAATGGGATGTATAATCCTTTGGATGCCATGGGGAAGGAGAGGGATCTCAGGAGCCCCACCCAACTTTAAATTCTGACTTGCTCTTTACAACCCAGCCACAGCCAAATAATAATGTCTTGGAGCCTCTCACCTTATGAGATTTTCAAAGGTTATTTTTAAAAACAAGTAAGGACTATCTTCACTATGTAGGTAAAGACAGTGACTTGTAAAGAGGCTAAACATACTCCAAATAGGTATTTATTGGTTGTTTACAAATAAGGAGGATATTGTGTTGGCTCCTACTCTAGAGAGAGACACAGTCTAATTTAGAAAGATGTTGCATGTTAAAAATGAATTAGTTTTTCATCATCCTTGGTCTCCATGGAAGGATGAGAGTAAAAGGCTACCTGCCACTCTCTACTGGCTGAAATACAGTTCAGAAACAGTAAGCGTGCAAAAACAATTCAGAGTGCAAAGTCCATGCCCCAAACAGAATGCACGTTTCTTGGGCTCCCTCACTGAGAATATAATTCCCTTTGACTTACACCCCAGTTTCTAACAAGCTTGTGTATCTGGTTTGTCTTTAACATCAAAACGTAGAGTGTTTAGAGGAGGAGATGGATCTGGGAGTTAGAGTGGCAGCATCAGGATGTGACCACTGACTTATTGGTCCTGAGGAGAAACTAGAGCTATAGAAACCAACATACACTGAAAACCAAGAAGCTTAGCGCTTCGGAGACATGGAGTCTAAAAGGCAGGCTTTCATAGCTTGCAGGGGCATGTGCACACACAGTAGGATGAGTATTGCAACACAACAGTCTCCTAAAATGCGTGTCTATTAGCATGTCCCAAGGCAGTAAGAGGATTGTAATTGATGCTCATACTCTAACTTGAAAAGGTCCGGTCACTAGTGTATGTGAATGCCTCACATGTGATATGTACTATACAAATGGTAGATTATTTTAACAACAATTTAAAAAGACTTGTCAGTAAAAATCATTTCCAAAGTATCTTGGAAGCTTTCAAAGAGTAGATTCTGTTTTCTGGAAGGTTCACTTATGTGAAGACCTCAGTTTTTAGGGGATGTGTGGATCTTGAGGCCTGTTGCTAACTTTTGGATATCCGGTTCTTTCATCTCAAGGAAGACTGCTGTCTTATGTAGGTGAAGGCACTAACAGATGTCCAGTGTGACCTGAAATCCAGAGGATAAGAGGGAACCTTTGAAATGATTTCTACAGTGATAGAGTCAGAATTTTATAGGAGCTTGCCCCTTTTATTCTTTATTTTTATAGGTCATAAAATGAGAAAGTTTGAAAAGCTAGATTTTTTTTTGTTTGTCTTTTAAGATTGGCCAGTCTGAAGTTTACCTCATCAGTCCTGACACCAAAAAAATAGCATTGGAGAAAAATTTTAAGGAGATATCCTTTTGCTCTCAGGTAAATGGAGATGGGATTTTTAAATTCAATTGCAATGGAATTTTTAAATGGATTTCTGTAATATCTGTCATGTAACAGAAATGCTAAAGGTTACAGGGTGTATGTTAGATTCTAAGTACTGTACTTGATTTGTGTTTCGCTTTTCTTCTTTGCTTTGGTATGTTAAGGTAAATTATGAATATAATTTTGAAATTAAGAAATTTGCTCTTAGCAACACTAATGGACAAAATAGATCTACTTTTAATTTTCTCAGTTATTGGTAGTAATGGTCCACAGTCATGACTTCCAGATGCATGTGTATGTGTCTTTGTGCATATTACACGTATATATTTACACATTTCATACAAGTGTGTCTTTTTATTAGATATATTTCTACTTTACAAAAATTTATAACTTTTTGGGTACCAATTATCAGTATTTCTTCTCTCTTCAAATATAGATAGTGCTTATCTTTGAGAATGTTCTACTCAAAGTACAGTGTCTACTTGAAAACTTTTTTCTTGATAATCTTCCAGGTGTTTTTTTCATAGAGAGATTTTGGAAGAATCTATCAATTAAGATTAGCTATGTCAGTTTTACTCAGGATCTTCCTAACAAATATGAGATCACTTAAGGTTATGTTTGCTTATTTTTTTTAAACTCTGGATTTTTCGTTTTCATAATTGATAAAATATGAAAATGTCAGTGTTGATTTATAATGTGATCTACTTAAATATTCAAAAGGGACTTTTCTGCAAAATGTGAAAATAAAGAATGTTCTCTATAGATTAAATAGGGAACCATTGACAAAGAAAAAGCTTTTCTAACTCATATTTCCTTAAGTTGTAGCCTCTAGCTTATGCTTAACTTGCTATTGGAGAATGTTAATTGAGATGGCAAAGCATGTCGATGATTGCTCATTTATTGGAAAATATTTGGCCTGAAAGTAAGATTACCCATAGAGTTTTTATCCTGATTTGCTGCTGTTTCTGTTGAATATTAATGTTACATGTTTACATTTTTGTGTGATAGCTTTATCATTTCCAAAGGAGTATAGCTTACAAATTTATATGATTACCTGAACATTAAGCTATCAGCACGCACATCTCTGCATGCTGATGCTTTCAGAATACATTGATGTATTAATATTTATGGCAGATGTTTTATCTGTATTAAGGTGCCTCTGATAGCTGATGATTTTAAAACATGTTTACATATTAATATTTATTAAAAATAGCTCTTATGATTCTATGGTAGAGCCTTGGCCTAATATGTTTAAAAGCTCCTCTACTCTGCATGCATATAATTTTTGACTCTTTCTTTATTCCAGTTCACTTCAATATTTACCTATTTATTTTAGGAGTACAAATATATTTTAAATCTTTTTTTAACCTTTAGGTGTGTGTGCATGCATGCACATACATGTGTGTATGTGCGTAGTTGTATTTATTCATGAATCTCTGGTCTGCCTTTGATTTTTTGAGTGGTTTTTGTTCTTTAATACCTGAGTCTCAAACAAAACAACAATCGAATACTAAAATGAGCACGAAAACTTGAATTTCCAGATCTTAGTTCTCTTATTGTTGTGGGGGTAATCAAAGGAACATTCTAGTAAACCACCTTTATTTGAGATGTTTTTAGACTTTTTGAAATTTTAAAATATCAGAGAAAATAGTAATTTTCTAGTGCTCTTTAAAAGTGTGCTCTCTAGGCCAGGTGCAGTGGTTCACGCCTGTAATCCCAGCACTTTGGGAGGTTGAGGCGGGTGGATCACCTGAGGTCAGGAGTTTGAGACCAACATGGTGAAACACCATATCTACTAAAAATACAAAAATTAGCTGGGTGTGGTGGTGGGCGCCTGTAATCCCAGCTACTCAGGAGGCCGAGGCACGAGAATCACTTGAACCCTGGAGGCAGAGGTTGCAGTGAGCTGAGATTGCGCCATTGTACACAAGCCTGGGCAAAAAGAGTGAAACTCTGTCTCAAAAAAATAATAAAAAGTAAAATAAAATAAAATTGTGCTGTGTAAATCTTGAGGTGCATTTCTGATGATGGTGCGTCTTCTGTATACACCTGAACATCTCATTCTCTCCCTTGGACAGGGCATCAGACATGTGGACCACTTTGGATTTATCTGCCGGGAGTCTTCTGGAGGTGGCGGCTTTCATTTTGTCTGTTACGTGTTTCAGTGCACAAATGAGGCTCTGGTGAGAGAGGACAAGCAATTCTTACCTTGGAACCTTCTTTACAAGGAATTTTAGCTCCACTGATTTTTCTGTCCTTAGGGAAACCAGAGAGTCATTGACCTATCATTATTTGTCTTTAGTTATTTACTTATGACTATTTAGTAAGTAGCTAATACACATCTGAAGCTTAATTGGGTGTGCATTTTATATTTTTTATTTCAGAAGAACTTGCTCAGTGTCACCCTCTGGTCTAGCATTTTACAGTGTGATTTTAGATGTCTGATCAAAGAAGTTTGCCTTTTTTCTCAGTAGTTTGTATTTTTAGTTTTTACTGTATCAGTCTGTTCTCACACTGCTAATAAAGACATACCCGATACTGGGTAATTTATAAAGGAAAGAGGTTTAATGGACACAGTTCCACATGGCCAGGGAGGCCTCACAATCATGGCGGAAGGTGAAGGAGGAGCAAAGGCACGTCTTACATGGCAGCAGGCAAGAGAGCCTGTGCAGGGGAACTGCCCTTTATAAAACCGTCAGATCTCGTGAGATTTATTCACTATCATGAGAACAGCACAGGAAAGACCCACCCCCATGATTCAATTACCTCCCACTGGGTCCCTCCCATGACACGTGGGAATTATGGGAGCTACAATTCAAGATGAGATTTGGGTGGGGACACAGCCAAACCATATCATTTACCTTACCTGCTTTGAGAGCTTTGAGCATCCTTGTAGTATTTTCAGACTGTAATCCTAGCCGTTATTCCAATTATTATCTGTCAAACTGTGAAGAGTAGTACAGGAAACTCTTAAAAGCTTAAAAAGTCTTTTCCATAGATTATCTGACATCTCAGCCCAGCTAATTTCAAGTTGACTTTTTGGTGGCTACAACTTCTCTTCTCTTTGATTAGGTGGACGAAATTATGATGACCCTGAAACAGGCTTTCACGGTGGCCGCAGTGCAGCAGACGGCTAAGGCGCCAGCCCAGCTGTGCGAGGGCTGCCCCCTGCAGGGCCTGCACAAGCTCTGCGAGAGGATAGAGGGTGAGTAGGGGACCTTTTCCAGCGTGAACACAATGGGAGTTAAAGGTCCCTGGAGAACTTTAGGTGATACTCATGTGTTGGAAGATTCTGCCTAACAGAGGCTTGTGTTAGTCACAGTGATTGTAAGTGGACTCTCAGCGTGCAGTGGGCGTCTTTTGTGTGTCAGGAATTGTGCCGGATGCTGGTGATACAAAGATAAGAACCCAGAACCCCCTTCTGCCACCTCCCTCCAGGGTATTCTGAAGGTGGAGGAGGAGTTAGGGAAACAGGTTACCAAACCAGTTGCCTAGTGTTTATCAAGATTATGTGAGTGGTTAGTCATACTGGCCACTGCAGAGATATCTAGAAAGATAAAAACTAAGGAACTTGTACCGGTTTCTCCATTACAAGGTCATTAGTAACCGCTGCTAGTACAGTTTGAATGGAGACGAGGTAGCACAAAACAGGTTGCAGTTGAGGAGCAAATGGGAAGAAATAAAAGAAACATGACTATTAGTATTGAATAGTACTTCTAGAAACCTGGCTTAGGGAGAAACTGTAATAAATGTTATGATTTGTAGCTAATGTGTATTGAATAAGATCTGCCAGGAAATATATTAGGTGCTTTCTGTTATCTATTTAATCCTCACCACATTTGTGGGAGGAAAAGGGACTATTTATTTTGCACATATTGCAGATAAGTAAATTGAGGATTAGGGATGTCTAGGAATAAACTAGTGTATCGTGAGCCCATGATTCACCCCAGGTGGTAAAGCCCTGTTACCTGCCACCAAGCATTTCCAGGAGAAGGCCATACTGGGGGAAGACCTGGGGATTGCAGCTAACTTTGTCTTTTTCAGAACTGGAGAGGTTTGAGTGAATTCAGAGCCCAAGGGGCGGGAGGGGCCAAATGAATCTGAATGGAACGGAGGGGGTTCCTTTTGAATAAGAGTGGGGAGTCCACCTGAGGCAGGAAGTGAGAGTCTCTGTCTCTGGGACTGCAGGGAGGGGCCAGGGGAGAGGACAGAACCAGGTGACAGTGAAAAGGAATGGTAATATGTTTATCTGAGGGCGTCTGGAAGGTGAAGGAGTTTTCACCTCTCTGTTCTAGGTTTTGTGTTTTTGTTCTGTTTATGGGAGGATTTCAAAAATTTTTTTTGTGACTTGTGGAGGTCACATGATTTAAACAACCCATGTTATTGTGAAAAGAAAACAAAAATTTGATCATTTCTCATGTTTGGAGAATGTTTATTATACACCTGTAATCCCTGCACTTTGGGAGGCCGAGGCAGGTGGATCACCTGAGGTCAGGAGTTCAAGACCAGCCTGGGCAACATGGTGAAACCCCGTCTCTACTGAAAATACAGAAATTAGCTGGGCGTGGTGGCCAGTGTGCCTGTGATTCCAGCTACTTGGGAGGCTGAGGCAGGAGAATCGTTTGAGGCCGGAAGACGGAGGTTGCAGTGAGCCAAGATTGTGCCACTGCACTCCCAGCCTAGGTGACAGAGCGAGATGTCTCAAAAAAAAAAAAAAAAAAAGGAATGTTTATTATAAGCTATAATTTTGTAAAGACAACATTGCTTTTTAGGTCCAATTTTCCTTTTTAAAAAAATTACAGTAAAAATATATGTAACACAAAATTTACCATTGTAACCTTTTTGTAAGCGTACCCTTCAGTGGCATTAAGTCCATTCACATTGTTATGCAGTCCTCACCACCAGCATCTCCAGAACTTTTTCATCTTCCAGAACTGAAACTCGTTAAATGCCAACTCTGCTCCTTCTCAACCTCTGGCAACATCCGTTCTGTTTCTAGGTAACTTCATATAAGCAAAGTCATAAAATATTTATCTTCTTGTTTCTGGTTTATTTCACTTAGCGTAATGTTTTCCAGATTCATGTGAACCGTAGCGTTGTCTGAGTTTCATGCCTTTTTAAGGCTGAATAGTATTCCATTCCAAAAGCGTGTAGCACGTTTTGTTGATCCATTTACTCGTCCATGGACGTTTGGGGTCCTTCCATCTTTTGACTATTGTATGAATAATGCTGCTGTGAATGCTGATGTGCAAATACCTGTTGAAGTTCCTGCTTTCAATTCTTTTGGATGTATATCCAGAAATGAAACTCCTAGGGTATGTGGTAATTTAATGTTTAATTTTTTTGAGGAACTTCCGTATTGTTTCTCAGTGGCCACACCATTTTACAATCCCACTGGCAATGGGTAAGGACCCCAGTTCTTTTACGTCCTCGCCACAATGTGCTACTTTCTGTTTTTGTTTTGTTTTGTTTTTGATGAAAGCCGTCCAGATAGATGTGAAGTGGTATCTGGTTTCCCTTTTTAAATAAGATAAATTAACAGTTGACATCTTAAGGTCTGGGAAGGGTCATTTGTGGCATTACAGTGCTCTTTAAAATGAAGAAAGATGATTAATATATTCAACTGTGTTTTCCACGTTGTTACTATTTGCTGACATTACACAAAATATATCTGGGAACAAGAAAACGTTTGCTTTAACGAGAGTTCCCAACCAAGAGGATCACTAACTCTTTCCTTAGTGGTTGTCAAGATAAGGTAAACGATGACAGAAATGCCCCTTAAGAGCTTATTGAAAAGCCAGCAATGACTTTGGCCTTGAAGATAAAGCAGATCACGATCTGCAGGAACTGGAATGCTTCCAGCGCTCCCCTTGATAAATCTTTCTTTGGTCTGGTTAGCTTTCAGAAAGTTACAGCTCAAAAGTTTGATCAGGGTAGATTTTGCTGCCGTCGTTTTGGAATTAATCATTTGATCCATCTTTCACCTGATAAAATCCAACCAAGGCACAAAACTCTACTAACGCCAGAACATTCTTAAATAGTACAGTTAGAAGTCTGGTGGGGGTATGTTTTACCTACATGATGGAACTCATTTCTAGAAGTGTAGAGGGCACATTATTAGAAGAAGTGCTAGTTATTACATAAACAGTTTTACGGTCCCTTGCTTTTTGTTGTTGTAGTCCTAATAAGTAGAATGAAGTGGCTTATTAAAACTCATTGTATATTGGTGTAAGACTAGTTCTAGCAGGAAGTTATATGGTCTGATCAATAACTCTGTAAAACTGTGGAGAGGACTAGTGATGTGGCCACACAAAGACTTAAAGAGTGTGTTTTCTTAGTAAGTGTAGTCAAGTCATCCCCCAGAATCTCCAGAATAGAATCAGTAACGCTGTTCATGTTGATTACGCTGCACTGTGCTCTAACATGCAACACATCAGAAGTGCAGCTCTACCCAGTTCTGTGTTTGACCCATATACAACTCAGTGGTATTTATATAGTATTTTGCTTATTTTAAAAGAGGAGCATTTTGGGAATTATTAGACTGAGTTATGCTTTCATTAAAAAAATTAGTTGAACTAAGATTTTCTTTTGCTCTCAGAGCAAATTTTCCTTCAGTAAAACACAGTCATTCATCACCGCTCCCTCTAACAAGGGCCGTTTCTGCACCGGCAGGGAGGCAGCCTCACTGACCAGCGGAGCCCGGAGGGGTTGTAGTTTGGAAACTCCCTTGACGCTGGTTACCTTTTTCTGCTTCAGTCCTTGCTTCCCATTCCCCTCCATAAGCCATTTTGGCATCACCTGGGCCTCTCTGAGGAGACGCGTTCAGTGTAGAACTGAAGGGTGCTTTCAGTGGGTGTACAGAAACCACCCAGGAGGCACTAGCTGTGTGAGAATCCCTGGGGGAGGAGCTCGCACCTACGCGGGCTGGCTGTTCAGAGATGGGGCCGGAAGGACCTCATGAGTTAGGCATCCTGCAGACAGGGTGAAACTGCTCAGAGAATTGCTTCACAGCTGCCGAAGCGACGACTAGGCTGCATTTCGTGATTTCACCTGAGACTGGCAGAGTGTCTAGTTAGTCTAAGTCTTCTTAGGCCTTGGCATTTATTCGTCTATTCCCCACATCCGAATGTTTCATGAAACAATATCGTTTTTCCAAAATATGATACTTTGACTGTCAGAGATGTCCTCCATATGTGGGGGAGATTTTTAGTGCATGATGACTTCGTGCTTATTTGATTCATAAATCTTAACTCTGTTTCACGTCAGCATTTAAGTAGTTGATACAGTAAAGCCTTGTCTGTTTCCCTGGCTTCATGTGACCTGACAGCTTGCTGAAAGAGTGACTGCATTGCACTTTGACGAAGGCACCGTCCTTCCTGCACTTTAACCCACCTCTGAGCTCACTCTTGTATTGCAGTCACCTGAGTGTCAGGCGACTTGGCTCTGCTAGTCAGGGAGGGCAGTGGAGCAGTTAAGGGTTTGGTTGCTGGAGGCAACTTACTTAGCTGATGACCTTGGACAAAATACTTGACTTCCATGTGCCTCAGTTTCTTCAGTGGGCACTGGGATTACTTTAAAAAAAAAAAAAAAGGCCCATTTCTAGTATTCATTTTAGGGTGAAATGAAATAATGCACATAAAGTGTTAAGTGAAATGGCTTGGCAGTCACTTAAATATTATTTCTACGGTGGCCTCAGGGTTTTCTTGGGTTAAAAAAAGGGAAAAAGAATGTCTTTCTGGAAGCAGAGATGGCTGGAACAGTGTGATAGGGCAGCCACCTCTGCCACAGTCCCACTCTACTGAGAGGTTGTGGGATCTGCCTCGGCTGCCGTGGGAGGGGAGGAGCCGTGGCTTTGGGCAGACTTGGCTGCTGATGGGCCTCCTGGCCTTTCACAAGTCGCCTGGCTTCTCTGGGCATCAGCAAAACCGTCTGCAAAGCGAAGGCATGGTTTCCAAGTCCTTACAGACAAGCCCCTGGCCCAGCAGATTTCCCTCCCGGCCATCCGTAGTGATGTAGGTGCCTCGCACACTGTTCTCCAGCCCAGAGCCTTGGCCAGGCCTCTGCCTCAGGGCCACCCTGGTGGGATGAGAAGACAGTGCCAGGTGGGCGAGGTGAGAGCTGCCCTTGGAAGAAAAATAACCCGTGCAGTTTTTTTCTTTTCATGGCAGTTGGGTCAGCATATTCTTTCATTATCAACCTTCTCATCATGTGTGACGTTTATCACTGGACACCAAGAAAAGGCAGTGCAGGCTGTGAGCCGTATTTGTGTGGGGAAGGAACTTGAAATACAAGGTTCTAATGGGTACTAAAATGATGTAATGACTTTATTTTTATAACTTTTCCTCAAAACCCTTTGTAACATTAATTAAATGTAATGTTCATTAAGTTATTAATAAGCATGTGGTGGTGTAAGAAAAATTGTGAGCCACATGCATCAGTTTTCTGTGATGGAGAAATGTGCGTCAGTTTTCCAACAGAATAGGAGTTGTTTTTGCCTAAGAAAAAGTTGTCAGGTTTACGTATCAACACAAGAATTTATCATTTTCTGAGGAGAAGTTTCTGATTATGTGAGGTATTTTAACAGGGAGAAAGTAATTTGGAGCCACACATTCCTGAGGTAGAGTACAAATAAGTGGTCTGTGGAAATGACATAAGCTCTCTGGGTCTTAGTTTTCTTAGCTGTAAACTGGGGGTAATAGCATCCTCTTCATCAGATTGTTTTGAGAATTAAATGGTGCAAGCTTAATGCCTATTATTCAGTGTCCAGTGCATCAGAGCTCGTTTAGAAGATGATGACAAAGATAACAGCAACACTATTTTCGATGAAAATTTCCACGCCAAGCATAGTGGCTCACGCCTGTAATCCCAGCACTTTAGGAGGCTGAGGTGGGTGTATTGCTTGAGCTCAGGAGTTCGAGACCAGCCTGGGTAACATGGCGAAACCTCGTCTCTACTAAAAATACAAAAATTAGCCGGGCATGGTGGCATGTACCTGTAGTCCCGGGTACTGGGGAGGCTGAAGTGGAAGGATTGCTTGAGCCTGGGAGGTCGAGGCTTCAGTGAGCCATGATTGCACCACTGCAATCCAGCCTGGGTGACAGAGTGGGATTCCATGTCAAAAAAATAATAATAAATTTTTTTTTTTTCCATAAAACCTTGAAAGTCTGAAGTGGAAGAGAATGTGAAGGGGATGTGTGTGGAAGAGGTTAACTTCCTATCTCACAACTTTTGCATAGAGTTTTTTCATGCCTCTTTTTTTTTCTCTTAATAGGAATGAATTCTTCCAAAACAAAACTAGAACTGCAAAAGCACCTGACAACATTAACCAATCAGGAGCAGGCGACTATTTTTGAAGAGGTTCAGGTACAGTACAGTTACTAATTTCTAGAAGGAAAGAAAAGGCAGGCAACTTACCTGGGAAATGCTATGTATACAAAATAGCAAACCAGTGTTGTCCCAGCCTGGGGTAAGGTGCCTTGAGTTCGTCTTGGTTTCTGGGTGTCCAGTCTTTTGGGTTCCCTGGGCCACACTGGAAGAAGGAGGATTGTCCTGGACCACATATAAAAGACACTAATGATAGCTGATGAGCTAAAAAAAAAAAAAATCGCAAAAAAAAAAAAAAAAATGGTGTTTTTTGTTTATTTGTTTGTATGACAGAGTCTTGCTCTGTTGCCCAGGCTGGAGTGCAATAGCACGATCTGGGCTCACGGCGATCTCTGCCTCCCAGGTTCAAGTGATTCTCCTGCATCAGCTTCCTGAGTAGCTGGGACTACAGGCGCGCCACCATGCCCGGCTAATTTTTGTGTTTTTAGTTGAGACAGGCTTTCACCATGTTGGTCAGGCTGGTCTTGAATTCCTGACCTCGTGATCCACCCACCTTGGCCTCCCGAAGTACTGGGATTACAGGTGTGAGCCACCGCGCCTGGCCTTATTATTTTTAAAACTAGAGGCGGGGGCTCACTATGTTACCCAGGCTGGAGTGCAGT
>NW_012102599.1:740293-754032 GCF_000951045.1 Mandrillus leucophaeus
TTTCACCATGTTGGTCAGGCTGGTCTTGAATTCCTGACCTCGTGATCCACCCACCTTGGCCTCCCGAAGTACTGGGATTACAGGTGTGAGCCACCGCGCCAGGCCCAACATCTCATAATGTTTTAAAAGCGCTTATGAATTTGTGTTGGACTACATTGAGAGCCGTCCTGGGCCACATGTTGGACATGCTTGGCTTAAGCTTTCACAGTCCCATAGAGGGTCCAGGTCAGAATTGCAGATTCCCATCAGGCCTTAGCTTAGATAGTAAAACTGACTGAAACAAGCAAGCTTCTTCCTTAAACAAATGTTAGCATAAGAGACAGGAAATTATAAAATGGAAAGCGCCTTAGTCTGGGAGACAGAAGGTCTGGCCTCTGGTCCACATGCACTCATCTGTTCCCTGGGAAACCTCTGCCCGCCCCTTCCTGCTTAGGATGTCAGCCCTAAGTGTGGCAGTCGAATGAGACAACATTTGGTTCATGAGCTTGAACAGAATTGTTCCTTCTTTCCCCCCACACCATTTTTTCTTTTCATTTTTGAAAATAAATTTAGGTCATGCTGTCTACTTGGAACCCGATAATATATCAAACCTACAAAAACAAAACAAAATTCAAGCTCATCGGCTTTCTGCAGTAAACTTGGAAGCTAGCTCTTGCCCTTGCATTTAGATGCAATGTATCTCGGGGAGACCATGCTGTGTGTGCTGGCATGCCTGTAGCCTGTTCATTATGAATCTTTAATGAGGTCATCCAAAATTTCATGTCTGCTTTAGCCGAGGGCCATTTTTGATGGCTCCCTGGCACTTTTTTAGGGAGGGAAGCATATTAAAACAAAGAATAAATATGTCCTTTTGCGGGGCAGGCAGCAGGTTCTGTAAATAGAGGAGCCATTAAACAAGACAGCTAGCAACTGGGTGGGTTTAAGTGCTTTTCCCTCCTTACTGGGAAAATACTATACTAGGATGCACGATCTGCTTTCTGTTAGTGTAAAAGAATGAAAGGATTCTCTCTCTCTCTCTCTCTTTTTTTTTTTGAGGCAGAGTCTTACTCTGTCACCCAGAGCCAGAGTGCAATGGTGCAATCTTGGCTCACTGCAACCTCCGCTTCCCAGATTCAAGCAATTCTCCTGCCTCAGCTTTTCAAGTAGCTGAGATTTCAGGCACCTACTACCACCACACTCTGCTAATTTTTATATTTTTAGTAGAGACGGGGTTTCACCATATTGGCCAGGCTGGTCTTTAACTCTTGACCTTGTGATCCGCCCTCCTCAGTCTCCCAAAGTGCTGGGATTACAGGCGTGAGCCACCACGCCTGGCCATCTTTCTCATTTTAATCACATGTTAGAGGTCTTGTCTTATTCCCTTGTTCTCCTTCTACAGTAGAATTGGCATATGCTGTAGGAAGAGAGCATAGAAAGATGTTTTTTCATGTCTCAAATAGCCTAGAGGGTAATTTTCACAATTTTCACTTGTCTTTACATTTTCTTGTTTTCTTTTGAATCAACTTGAGACATGCTACTTTGTTTTTTCTTAAAAGATCTTTAGAGTTCTAAGTACACAATACTCTTAGACAAATATAATGTGATATGCATTTGGAATTCAAAAATGGACAATACGCTTCTGATTGTTAATGCATTTACAATTCAAGCTGGGGCCTTTTTCATCTAATGCTGGCTCGCTTACTGTTCTAGAGCTGTCCAGTCACTTTAAGAAACCATCTTTCTTTTCTTTTTTTTTTTTTTTTGAGACTGAATCTTGCTCTGTGGCCCAGGCCAGAGTGCAGTCGCATAATCTCGGCTCACTGCAAGCTCCGCCTCCTGGGTTCAGGAGGTGGGGTTTCACCATGTTAGCCAGGATGGTCTCCATCTCCTGACCTCGTGATCTGCCCGCCTCAGCCTCCCAAA
This sequence comes from Mandrillus leucophaeus, assembly GCF_000951045.1. Classification (NCBI taxonomy): domain Eukaryota; kingdom Metazoa; phylum Chordata; class Mammalia; order Primates; family Cercopithecidae; genus Mandrillus; species Mandrillus leucophaeus. The sequence continues at coordinate 742,196 of NW_012102599.1, forward strand.
GTGCTGGGATTACAGGTGTGAGCCACCGCGCCTGGCCACGAAACCATCTTTCTAGCAAGCATAGAAGAGGAACTTCCCTTTCATAATGTGGGTTTTCTTTTTTGTCTAGACAGCACCACGTAGCTCTCCCTAAAACAGTGTGATGAATCAGTATAGGTAATACACAAAATATTCTTCCGCAGCAATGAGATGTTCCTAATGGGCATGATTCCAAGATTCTCTGTGACTCATGCAGGCTTTTAGGCACTGAGTACATCATGGCAAAGACACTTCAGAACAGAGTAGGTTATGACTAAGGTTTGCTTTAAAAAAAGAGCATTCAGTTAATATCCTGAGGCCCCTATGTGTTGTTCTAGAGGTCTCTGTAATTGTTTAGTTGCATCAGACACCAAAGGGAAGTTGTATTGTTCACCAACTTTGAAAAGCCAGCTCTCGCCTTGTCTTCCATCACCGTGAGTGTGACTGTTCCTTGAGTGATACAGATTTGCCCATGAATCTTTTGTTCTAGAGGCTTGTTAGATGGTCTTGTTGAATTATGTCCTCAATGACCATTCTTGGTTTTGTAAAACATTTTATAAACCAAGTCATTGGTTTCGTTTTAGACAGCAATGCTGGCTGATGTGCTTGAAAATAATACATTTCAAAAAGGTTGTAAGGAAAAAGGTGACTTTGCAGTTTCCGGAGTCTTCTTATAAATAGAATGGTAAATATTTTCCTTTGTTCAGTCTTTCCTGCAGGGGAATTTGTTTCTGAAAAAGTGCTCCACGTGCAAATTTTCATAACGGAAATATAATTACCATTGAAATTAATGGTACATGATTACTTAGTTATTAAAACATACCATATTCAAGGATCATGTAAATGAATATTTAATTAAAAAAATGGAACTCTAACAGCTATAAAGAAATCACTGATAACTGTGTAAACGATGCTGGAGGTTATCTCTGCTGTAAACAAGCTGATTTTGAGCACTCTGAGAACTTGGTGCCAGACAGTCATGTGGGCAAACCACACTGCAAAGCTGTCTTTTTATTTATGAGCTTTCTGAAATGTTTCATTTTCAAACATATCTAGCTAGGCATAGGTGAGGATGACCCCCTGATGCTCTGTTACTGGGTGAATATACTGAATCCAAATTGATCATCTCAGGATAAGAATTGCTGTGAAGCCAACGTGGGGCTAGTAAATAAAATATCTCAAAGTCTAATTCTCCTAATCTATATGAGTGTGTTTGAGGGAATGACTTAATTAAATACTGACTAGATAAATCAAGTAGATTTGTACGCGATAGACATTGATAAGTCATTAAGTGACATGACTTCACAAGTTAAAGGTTAATGGTCAGAAGAGACTCTTTTTACTTTCTGAAGAATATATATCAGGTTAGTTGGATTTTCCATGGTTTTAAAATGATTTCTTACAAAATGGGATTATAATTGTTTGAAAGATGGTAGACTGCAGTGTCCACGTGAGGGTTGTCTTTTTAAGTAGTTCCCTTAGGAGACCACGGGCTTTCTCAGCGTTCTGGGATGCATTAATCAGTGTTGGAAATGTATTAATTGATTTATTAATTTTTTTGTAAGAGAAAGGGGCTCACTATGTTACCCAGGCTGGAGTGCAGTGGTTATTCTAGGGTGTGATCAGAACACATTTCAGTTGCGAGCTCCTGGGCTCAAGCAATCCTCCTACCTCCGTTTCCTCAGTAGCTGGGACTGCAGGTACATGCCCCCTTGCCCAGCTGGCAGTTTATTTCTGAATTTCCTTTATGATAATTTATAAGCCTCTTATAGGTTAAGAAACATGTAACTAACTTAGTTTTGTTACTTTTAACAGGCAATTGTTTTTGTAATATTCTTTTATAAATTGAAGTATAACATACAGATAGAAAAGCACACAAATCAAAGATGTGTAATTCAGTGAATTTTTATAAAGTAAATACAACTGTGCAGCCAGTGTCAAGATTAAGAAATGGAGCATTTCCGGCCAGGCGCGGTGGCTCACGCCCGTAATCCCAGCACTTTGGGAGGCCGAGGTGGGTGGAGCACTCGAGGTCAGGAGTCCAAGACCAGCCCGGCCAACATGACGAAACCCTCTCTCTACTGCAAATACAAAAATTAGCTAGGCATGGTGGTGCGTGCCTGTAGTCTCAGTTACTCGGGAGGCTAAGGCATGAGAATTGCTTGAACTTGGGAGGCGGAGGTTGCAGTGAGCCAAGATTGTGCCACTGCACTCCAGCCTGGGGGAAAGAGTGAGACTCTGTCTCCCCCAAAAAAAAAGAAATGGGGCATTTCCATTGCCTCATAGTCCTATTTTGTGTCTGCCTCAAGGTAACCATCATCCTGACTTCTGACACCATAGTTTAATTTTGAACAAGCAGGTAATTTTTGATGGCAAAGTGATGTTACCCAATTTGATTCCCCATTATTTTCCTAAGACTTGTCTCTCTGACTGATGAATGTTCATAAAGTTAAATCACCTTTAAGAAATAATGATTTGGCCGGGCGCGTTGGCTCATTCCTGTAATCCCAGCACTTTGGGAGGCCGAGGTGGGTGGATCATGAGGTCAGGAGATCGAGACCATCCTGGCTAACACGGTGAAACCCCATCTCTACTAAAAATACAAAAAATTAGACGGGGGGTGGTGGCGGGCGCCTGTTGTCCCAGCTACTCGGGAAGCTGAGGCAGGAAAATGGCGTGAACCCGGGAGGTGGAACTTGCAGTGAGCCGAGATTGCGCCACTGCACTTCATTCAGCCTAGGTGACAGAGCAAGACTCTGTCTCAAAAAAAAGAAAAATAAATAATAATAATAATGATTTGCCACTATCGAGGATGGTGAAGTTGCATGGGAGATTTTAGGGAGATGACAACTCACTAATTGTATTTCAGAATTACGTTAAGGAAGGATTTGTTTCTTGATCGTGTATAACACCATAAACGTTTATTTCTCTGCTTTAGTGACTTCTCTATGATGTTTAACAAGTTCCATGATGTGGGCTCTGGTTCTTAATCAGTTTTTAATGAAAAACAACTGTGGTAGTATACTGTTCCTAGTTGTGGTCTAATTTCCTTCCTATTTGAATAGTTTTTTAAAGTGTATTTTGAGGGGAAAAATACATTAATACTCCTCCTCTACTATATGATTAGCTTTTTAAAATATTTTGAAATAGATGATGATGAAGAATTTCTCCAAGCACAATATACATTTTCTTGTGGGGGTAGCTGGAAGGTTTAATTAAAGACACAGGAGAAGAAAGAGTGGGCCAACCATCAGGCGCCTGTACCTGCTCAGAGGCCTCTCATAATTCCTGTTCGCTTCCCTGGACCTTTTTTTTTAAATAGACTTAATATTTTTTTAGAGTAGTTTTAGGTTTATAGGAAAATTGGGTGAAAAGTACAGAGTTTCCATATTAGCTTTCACTGTCCCCCACCCCACAGTTTCTCCGATTTTTAACATATCTTGCATTACCGAGGGTTCATTCATTATAATTGATGAGCCAATATTTGTACATTAATATTAACTAAAGTTCATGGCTTACATTTGGGTTCACTGTTGGTGTTCTATATTCTGTGGGTTGTGACAGATGCTTAATGTCATGTGCCCATCATTATGGTATCATACAGAATAGTTTCACTGCCCTAAAAATCCCCATGCTCTGCCTGTTCTCCCACCTCCTCCCTAATCCTTGATCATTTTGCTCTCTCCATAGTTTTGCCTTTTCCAGCATGTCATGTGGTTGGAATCACACAGTAGCCTTTTCAGACTGGCTATTTTTGCTTAGCAATATGCACTTAAGGTTTTTCCATGTCTCTTTATGGCTTGATAGCTCATTTCTCATTGCTGAATAATATTGCGTTTTATGGATGCACTACAGTTTCTTTACATTTGCCAATTGATGCCCATCTTAGTTGCTTCCAAGTTTTGATAATTGTGAATAAAGATGCTGTAAACATGAGATCGTAGGTTTTTGTGTGAATATAAGTTTTCAGCTCATTTGGGTAAACACCAAGGAGTGCAGTTGCTGGGTCATGTGGTCAGAATGTGTTTAGTTTTACAAGAAACTGCCGGCCTGTTTTCCAAAGCGGCTATACTGTTTTGCATCCCCACCAACCATAAATGGGAGTTCTTGTTGTTTTGTGGACATTTGGACTTAGTGTATCCGTAACTCTTTGATCTAGCAGTGTTAAGTTGGGATTGTGGTATTATTGCCACTTTCCTTTTTGAGAATCTAATGCTCACTTTCTCTAGAGAAATCCACTTGTTGCATGTAACTTGTAAAATTTTATAATATTGAGGTTCATGGCCTGGAGTCCAGGTTGAGAGTGTCTGCTTTAGCCTCTAAAATATTTAATATCTCAGTCCAAAATCTGAAAGAACAGGAAGTCCTCGATGGAAACAAACCCTTCTAATCATTAACTATCTTTTCCTTACGTGACAAGAACAACTTACCTTTTATCTTGTTCATTAAGAAAGGACTGGGTTTCTTTAAGAAAGGACTGTCAGAAAGTCTGGGTTAGACGTGCAGGGTAAAGTCGCTTTCTTAGTTAGCTGGGGAAGAAGTGACCAAGAGTGGTGTTGACCCAGACTCAGATCCTTGTGTAGTCGATCCATTTATGTCACTGAATTTGTTTTAAAGAACAGGCTGGAAGTTTGAAGTAGGGAGAGAGGAGGAACGGGCAATGGATATTTGTCAATATAAAAAAAGATGTATTTTCAAAATTTATAGACTAAAAACTGTGTATCCCAAAGCAATTCATTTTACTTTGTTTATATACAGATAAAATAATACATTAAATTAGGTGGACTTTTAAAAAATGCACTCTGGCATTTCAAATCCAAGGCATTTGGGGGCAGGAGGAGACCGTGGAGTTTCCTCTGCGCACCATCCTCACTTCAGCAGACAGGGAAGCTAGGATTAAGGGGCTTGGCTTTGGTCACACTTCTAGGCAGCAGCCAGAACCTACATATCCTGACTTTGGTCCAGTGTGCGGTGCCACAACCCTGTCTAAAAGTTAAAAGGTGTAGAGAGAATTTTTTTTAAAGAAAGAAGAAAGAAATGTAGTACACGCCATGAAATCTTGTATGGAAGGACGTGCCCCATGGGGATTCCACAGAGTGCTTCACGGTGAACACATTCAACATAGGGAAATTATGACATTGAATCCCGTTGCTGTTTTCCTTGCCCATTCCCTAAGGGTTTGTCTATATTTGGTCATTATGGTCCCTGACCTCTGGGTATTTACATGGATTTTGTGTTTTTCCTCGAGTTTTAAAAACTATTTATCTGTTAAACATTTTGACTCTGTCTCTATCTGATATTAAGGATTCATTTTAGGTAATTGGACAGCAGAGATCACAAGCTGAATCTGACCGTCCGGCTCCACTGTTCCTTTTTAAAAATTACCTCTACTTTTAGGATCATTGGTGCCCCCTAGTGAGATAACTGAGTAAAAGCACTAGTTTAGTGAATGGAAGCTGTTAGCGTTTAAAAAGAGACGGCTTAGCAATGTTGTTGACCATTAAAAATCCTGTTTCTGATTTTTGTTTTAAAGAAATTGAGACCAAGAAATGAACAGCGAGAGAATGAATTGATTATTTCTTTTCTGAGATGTTTATATGAAGAGAAACAGAAAGAACACATCCATATTGGGGAGATGAAGCAGGTATGGCATTTTTGTCTCTTGTAATTATTGCCAAGTCTCTTTATAGACAATGTTTTGAGGATTTTCTGAAACTCTGATACCTCTTTTTCTCTCTCTGTTTTATTTTCCTTTGTTGCACATGGAGGGGAGATTTGGGGGTGTTAGATTATGCATGCTTGAGAAGATAGGAAAAGTTTCTGTCTGCACCATAGCGGAGTTGGAACAGCTGCTCTAATAAGAGGACTGGCTTAGAGCAGCAAGAATTGAGTGTAAGAGTGGATGCCACCAAGATGAGCTGCTTGGCTTGCAGGGAGCTGGTCTGTCACCTCGCCTTTCTTCTCTGTAAACCTGGACAGACATTGCATGGCTGCCTTTGGAATTACAAAAAGTACCTGAACGTCCTTTGTGATACAAATGCTAGGTCACAAATCAGATACAATGTTGGCAAGCCTGACTTATGTGCTCTTCAGGTTAGAACTTGGATTAATTCCATTTTGCATGATGGAAATACAGAGTCTCCCTCCCCTCCTCCACTGTCTACAGTATTATTTAACTTTTCTCTTTGTGGGGTCTCAAGGTAGAAGCTGAGGCTCTCTGCAGATCTCTCCCTTGGAAGATCTTCCCGTTTGGGAGTCCCTATGTTATGTGGTACCACAGACCATTTCCTTTGTCTTTTGGACTCCGTGTGAGTCCATTCATAATGAACCATTAATAGCTTCAAAACATACACGTTTTATGTTTGCTAAAGTTACGTGTTGGCCAAAAATCTAGGGAAAAATCAGTGAAGGATGTACAAGTTTCTCAGTTTCCCAGAAGTGTGTCCCCTTTTCTTTTTGAACACTCCCCGCATGCGTGTGCCAAAGACTCTTCTGTGCTCAGCGGTGTGCCCTGTCCCACGGCAGCCTTTGCGTCTGGACCCTAAACCAAGTGTACAGTTTTCATGGGGTGTACACTTAGCAAATCTCCTCATTAGGTTTCTACCTTCCGATGGCTTAGGCAAACGCATGCCTTCCCTGAACCCTTGGGCTGGTGTACAGTGTCAGCCATTGTTTCTAATCTCATTGGCCAGCCATGGGGTCCTTTAGCAGTGACTCTAACATGAGTATATGACCTGTGTTTTTTTTATTTTTGACTTTTGGTCTTGATGTGTAGCCATTCCTCCCTTCCCAGCCTGTACCCTTAAGATAGCATTCAAGTTCTGTGTCTCTCCTGTTCACTTTTGGATAGACCACACAGTCTAAGTTTTCAGTTAATTCTCGAGTTCATTTTTCGCCTATATCTTTTCTCTTTTCCACTCCCTTTTTCCCCTCTTGTGCCACTGATTTTTTTCCCTGTTCCGACTGTCTTTTATCTGAGTCAGTCTGACGTGTTCCAACAGAAAATTGATAATTTTGGAGTAATTTATAACTGCTAGAAAGGGGAATGAAGCATTTACGGTGGATAGAAAGTCTTCTTTTACTAAACATGTTGAGCATTTGTGGTGAATGGAAAGTTTTGACCTAACTGCAGACTCATTTTTATGGACCAGGATATTTTTATGGTTTGAGCATAGATCATCCAATAGAGAAATGTGTTTAATGTTCCCCACCCCCCCGCCAAAGTATAAGAGTTCAGTGTAGAAGCCTTACAAGCAGAACTGGCGTCTGTGCAACACTTTTACTAGGGGTTTCTAAACATCATGACCCAGAAGGCTCATGTCTTCGTCTATAAAGAAGCTGCCCTAATCCCCTGATGAGGCTGGTGTACTCCAGGCTGGACACTCTCGTGGGCTCTGAGGAGTGGGCTTCTCAGAGCAGCAGCTGCTTTATAGACCCGTTAGGCACAGCCTTGAGGTTCACTGATAGATTCTTTGCATGTTTTCTGCTATCAGTTTAGCCACATGGATTTCATTACCTTCTTGTTGCACCTAAAAATTTCTAAAGCTTTTGAAAATGTGGGAAGATGTGACCTAGACCGTGGTAGGATCATGACTTTGACAAAGACTTCTCTGGCCACAGGACTTCAAAAGTGGACAGAGGACAGCGAGCACTCCTCTCCGTGCTCAGGGTCGGCAGGGAGGCCATATGTGCTTTTCAAAGACCAAAAGAATAGTGTCTGATACTGTCAGAGGAGTTGCGAAATAGAAAAAACCCTGAATGAGTCTTTTGATCTTACAGAACAGGGTTCAGTTTGGGCAAGACTTATACATGAAGTTAGAGACTGTCACGTTTTAGTCAGTGGACTTGTCGTTTCCACCTGTATTCACAGAGGTGGTACAAAAATTAGTATGAAATCAGCTGTCACTTACTGAATGTTTACCAAGTGCCAGATACAGTTCTCATTCCTTATGTAAATGACTCCATTCATTCTACAGGATTTTTGAGGTAGGTGGTAAAATACCCATTTTATAGATGAGGAAATGGGGAAGAGCAGTCAAGTAGTTAGCTAGTGAGTAGTGGAGCCACTTTGACATCTAAGTACTTTATCTTATTATTATTTTTTTAAGGAGCTTAACAAAATTTAATGCTATATAACTACTTACTGATTTCCTTGGGTCTGTTTTCTAGCAGATAAGATTTTCTTTCTTTTTTTTGTGACATTTTATTATGAAACATTTCAAACATATAGAGAAGTTGAAAGAATTATACTATGAGCACTCATATACCCACCATCCAGATTTTACAGTTTTAAACATTTTGTTAATTTGGTTTATCATATATCTATTAGTCCACCTTATTTTTCCATGCCTTTCAAATTAAGTGATATCAATACCCTTCATCCCTAAACACTTTAGCATGCATATCATTAACTAGAATTTAGTGTTTGTTTCCAGTTTGGGGGAGATGAAATTTACATTTGGTAGGTTATGCAAATCTTAAGTGTACTATTTGTTGAGTTTTGATGACTGCTACTACATTCAGGTAGCTCAAACCACTATCAAGATATAGAATATTTTCATCCTGCCGTGCGCGGTGGCTCATGCCTGTAATCCCAGCACTTTGGGAGGCGGAGCCGGGCGGATCAGGAGGTCAGGAGATCGAGACCATCCTGGCTTAACACGGTGAAATCCCGTCTCCTCTAAAAATACAAAAATTAGCTAGGCGTGGTGGCGGGCGCCTGTAGTCCCAGCTACTCGGGAGGCTGAGGCAGGAGAACGGCGTGATCCCGGGGAGCGGAGGTTGCAGTGAACCGAGATCGCACCACTGCACTCCAGCCTGGGTGACAGACTCTGTCTCCAAAAAAAAAAAAAAAAATTTTTTCATCCTACCAGAAAGTAGCCCTATATGCCTCTTCTAGTCAGTCCTTACTACCCCTTCCCCCAGGTAACCACTGGTTTGATTTTTTTTCACCTTAGATTAGTTTTGCCAGTTCTAGAATTTCTTATAAATGGCATGATACTCTTTTGAGTTCTGGCTCCTTCTGCTTAGCATAACATTTCTGAGACTCATCAGAAACATTATGCTACATTGTTGCATGGATCAGTTGCTTGTATCAGTAGTTTGTTCCTTTTTGTTCTGTGGTATTAATGTCAAGAGTTTCTTTCTCCATTCTCCTTCTGAGCTGCTTGATTATGAATAAGGCTGCTGGTAGATACATTGTGCCAGCCGGGGATGGTGGGTTCTGAACTGAGAATTTCAGTGTAGCATCAGGATTTAAAACTTGAATCCAAACTTTCATGCCTAGCGTTCACCCATCTGTCGAAGGACGTGCAATATAATGACTGCAATTGAATTCACTGTGGAGCCTCCAAATTAGAAATTATTGTCTACAAGGGCCAGGCACAGTGGCTCACGCCTGTAATCCCAGCACTTTGTGAGGCTGAGATGGGAGGATTGCTTGAGGCCAAGAGTTTGAGACCAGCATGGTCAATATAGCGATACTCCATCTGTTTTTTTTTTTTTTTTTTTAAAGAAATTACTCTTAAGAACCAGCGTCATCTTCCAAGGAGAAACTTCTAGATACTTATTTTAAGATAAATAAGGAACAAGTTATATTCTAAATGTGAATTATTTTTTAAATGCAATTTTTAAAACAAACTTTATTTGAATTATGGCAATAGACATGGAAAACAATCTTTTTTGATAGTAGGGGAAAGCAGAAGAAACACTGAATTAAGTACACAGAGATTCTTCAGGCCTGCTTTAAAAACACATGCATACAAATGCACTTCTGTCTCTTAGGATCTACTAACTGATGCTGCTTGCTTTAGTCTTTTAGCTAATATTTCTTTTCTTTTCTTTTTTCTTTCTTTCTTTCTTTCTTTCTTTCTTTCTTTCTTTCTTTCTGTCTGTCTGTCTGTCTGTCTTTCTGTCTTTCTGTGTTTCTGTCTTTCTTTCTTTCTTTTTGACAGAGTCTTGCTCTGTTGCCAGGCTGGAGTGCAGTGGCACAATCTTGGCTCACTGCAACCTCCGCCTCCCGGATTCAAGCGATTCTCCTGCCTCAGCCTCCTGAGTAGTTGGGACTACAGGCATGGGCCACCACGCCCAGCTAATTTTTGTATATTTAGTAGAGACGGGGTTTCACCGTGTTGGCTGGGATGTTCTCTGTCTCTTGACCTCGTGATCTGCCTGCCTTGGCCTCCCAAAGTGCTGGGATTACAGGTGTGAGCCACTGCGCCCGGCCAATATTTTCTTTATATGTCAAAACAATTCAGTTTGCTTCACTTTTATGAAAGGTTTATTATGAGTTTGAAAGCAATTCTCCCTTTTCTTAACTTTGTAACTGGTGTTGAGTAGAAGGCAGGTCCCTGGGGGCCCTTTGTGCGTAATTCCCTTTACTCTGGAGGCTGCCTCGAGCCTGGACAGGCCCTTACACTTGGTCAGTGATTGCACAGAACCAATTGCAACAGGTAAGGCGCCTCCCTGTGGCGCATAGCATTTCACAGGCACTTGGTCACTATTTGCTGAGTGAGTCTGTTACCTTAGGTGTGTATTTCCCGTGGACCTGCCAGGGGATCATTACTCATTCACTCATTTTGAACAAGCCAATAGTACATGTCCAGGGTATGCTCTGTAGTGTGAAACACAAAGGTAAATGATAGTTTCCCTTCTCAAAGGAATTTCTAAGCTAGTAGCCATTCTTTTGATACATATTCTCATTCTCATAGAATTAAAATTATGGATAATTGGACAAAGCTGAATGTCGCTCTAATCAGAATCCATTCTTTTTCTTTCATGCCTTGAAAAATGTGTAGCATTCCTTAGTGAATTAGGATTTCATTATTCAAAGAAGACAGTAAGGTCTTCGAACAGCAGATTGCTGAATAAAATAATGCCTAATAGCAATAGAATGAGGGGAAGACATAGTTAAGGAACATGTTATGCCCATTAGACTGGCAGAAATTTTTAAAATGTGACAATACCTTATAAAGGTGAACTTTCCTATACTGATACTGAGAATATGAATTGGTACCATTCAGGGGAGAGAAGCTTGATAGTATCTGGTGTAGCTGAAGAGGCACAGTCCCTGTGACCCAGTGAGGACATTCCTCATTATTTCCCTTGCCAAATATTTCACGTGAGTCTGTAAGGAGCTCTGTACAAGAGAGGTCACTGCAGCCTCCTTTGTAAAAGCAAGAAAAAAAAAGCAAATAAGTGTTTAACAATAGGAACATGGATAAATTAGGTTATACAGTGAAAATGTGCACTCTGGCTAAAGTGAGTGAATCAGAAAACATTTGTCAGCAGGAGTAAATCTCAAAAATAGTATTGCAAGAAGGAAGCTAATTTACAGAAGGATGTATGCAGTATGACACCTTTCATTTAGTTTCAACTACATATCTTTTATGGACACATACATACATATAAAAGTAGAAAACATGAATTGATAGGATAAACACCAAATATTTCTGCATATGGCCAGACGTGGGGAAGTAGTGGTGATTAAGCTTCAAAGATGTCTGTAGTGGTTCCCATTAAAAGTAGGAAGTAGGCTGGGCACAGTGGCTCATACCTGTAATTCCAGCACTTTGGGAGGCCAAGGCAGGTGGATCGCTTAAGGCCAGGAGTTGGAGACCAGCCCGACCAACATGGCGAAACCGCATCTCTACAAAAAATACAAAAATTAGCCGGATGTGGTGGCGCACACCTGTAGTCCCAGCTACTCGGGAGGCTGAGGCATGAGAATTGCTTGAGCTCAGGAGGTGGAGGTTGCAGTGAGCCAAGATCGTACCACTGCACTCCAGCCTGGGCGACAGAGTGAGACTCCATCTCAAAAA
>NW_012102599.1:754442-800501 GCF_000951045.1 Mandrillus leucophaeus
CTGAAAGGGACAGGAGATAACAGTTTGGCCAAGACCACAGAGCCAGGGAATAGCAGAGGAACATTTCACCTGGGCATTGCACTCCAGAGCTGTGCTTCTCACTGTTCTCAACCCCTGGCAAACGCTCACTTGAAAAAAGCCAGGTGGTGATACAAAGGTATTTATTTGTTATATTAGTCTCTACACTTTTCTTTGTGCTTGAAATATAACAACTGCAACAAATAATATGTCAGTATTTAGAGTAATGGGGGATTTGCTTGTGTGTGTGTGTGTGTGTGTGTTTTTTTGAGATGGAGTCTCACTCTGTCGCCCAGGCTGGAGTGCAGTGTCATGATCTCAGCTCACTGCAACCTCCACCTCCTGGGTTCAAGTGATTCTCCTGCCTTGGCCTCCTGAGTAACTGGGAATACAGGTGTGCGCCAGTACGCCTGGCTATTTTTTGCATTTTTAGTAGAGACGGAGTTTCCCCGTGTTGGCCAGGCTGGTCTCAAACTCCTGACCTCAGGTGATCCACCCACCTTGGCCTCCCAAAGTGCTGGATTACAGGCATGAGCCACTGCGCCTGGCCGTTTGTTTTTCTAACAAAATTATTTTCTAACAGAAAGCAATCAGGTGAGAATCCACATAAGAAACAAATTCAGAGATATTTGTTGTATATTTTTAAAAAATGTACCTTCAACTGGGTGTGTTAGCTCACTCCTGTAATCCCAGCACTTTGGGAGGCCAAGGCAGGTAGATCACTTGAGCTCAGGAGTTTGAGATCAGCCTGGCCAATGTGGTGAAACCCCGTCTCTACAAAAAATACAAAAAATTAGCTGCGCGTAGTCCCAGCTACTTTGGGGGCTGAGGTAGGAGGATTGCTTGAACCTAGGAGGTCAAGACAGCAGTGAGCCATGATTGTGGCACTGTACTCCAGCCTGGGCAACAAAGTGAGACCCTGGCACCCTGTCTCAAAACAAAAACATAAACAAAAAAGCACGTCCTTGTAAATAAGTAACACTAAGACTTCATTTAGTACAACTCCATTGTATTTTTATTTTCATTTTCTATGACCAGTAGTTAAGGGAGAGAAGCTTGGTTGCAGAGAATGAAAGGACGATGGGAAAATAAAAGTAGGAGAGAGGAAAATGCAAGAAAGCAGAGATCTGTAGAAAGGGATGAAGGGTTTGTATAGGCAGAGAAAATATGTTCTTTAATTAAGAAATTTCTGTTGTCTCACCATCTGAAATGCCCTCAAAGGTAAGTTATTGCTTTATTTTGAAAAACTAATCATAACTACCTTTGTCCCACGCTGTGTTCAATGCTTTACACACTTTACCTGTTTTAGTCTCACAACACAGTGTTATGATTCGATCTTGCCATTGGTCTCACTTTGCTGAAGAGGAAGTTTGAGGCTCAGAGAGAGTAAGAAACTGGCAGAAGACCACAGTTAGGGAAGACAGATCTCTGATCCAGTTGCAGAGTCTGAGCAATAAACTGCTTCACCTGATTGGTTTCAAAGCACATTTTCTCATTTTACTTGGGGTAATCACAGCAGCTGTCTGAGGCAAAATTATTTCCTGGACTTGCAGCCATGTCACTAAGGAGCAGATGAGGTGAGATCACAGACAGAATCAGAATGATGGCCTGGTGCCAAAAAGATGTGTCCTAGAGATTCTTCATTCCTTTAAGAAGGAGAGGAGGAAGCGATAAGTGACTTAACTTTTCATTTTTCACGTTTTTAGACATCGCAGATTGCAGCAGAGAATATCGGAAGTGAATTACCACCCAGTGCCACTCGATTTAGGCTAGATCTGCTGAAAAACAAAGCAAAGAGATCTTTAACAGAGTCTTTAGAAAGTATTTTGTCCCGGGTAAGTAGCATAATTTCCCCCAATTTAAGTTAAACCACTTTTTAGGAGAGTGTTAGATTGAGTTATATGCTTTTATTCCATCAATGTTCATAAAGGTAAAAGTATAAAACCTTTTTTTAATGTTTTCTGAGGCTTAGAACAATATTGTCTACATTTTAAATTGTTTTTAATTTGACCTAGGTTTAAAAGAATATGTATTCCTTACTCTTTTGTATTATATCCAATGGGATTTTTTTTACCTCCCCAAATAATATTTGTTGACTAGTCCCTATAAAGAGCATGCCTTAGATACACGGAGGTGTGGCTTCTGTTCTCCCTAGTATTACTGTGTATAACTTAAAAAGCAGTTACTGTCAGCTGCTGGTGTTAGGTTTCTAAAAGGCTGTATAGTAGGGGTCAGCAAACATGCCCATTGGTCACATTCCACCCACCTCTACTTTTGTAAAGTTTTATCGAAACACTGCCACATCCATTCATTTATCTGTTATCTAAGGCTTTTGTTTTGCAGACTTCAACAGTTGCCGCAGATACTATATGCCTCACAAAGCATAAGACACTTACTGTCTGTCCCTTTACAGAAAACGTTTACCAAATATAGCTCTATAGAAAGAACAAAGTACACACGTACATCAATCTGGGAGTTCTTTAAGAAATTACACCTCCCTCCCATGAGTGTAAATAGCCTTGATGGCACGTCTGAGAAATCAAATCTGATTTTCCCTCAGAGTTTCACGCCTTTCTGGAGTATGCAGTATCTTCTTATAGTTCTTCTTGATTTTATCGCACACTTCTTTTGAAACATCTGATTTTTATTATTTTTTTAATTAAGGAAAGTTAAATTTTATTTTCTTTGAAGATGTTTCTGAGAATTTTGTAGTATCTTCTCAGATCATGAAAAACAGTTGATTTACAAAACCAGAATTGGGAGGGGCTGCATTTGAGAGCTCCCAAAGGGATAGAGTGCTGTCTGAGTGACAAGCTGCTGGCCATTATGATGACTTGTGACCCAGGGGAGGGAGTTGCTGAGTGGGCTTGCTTGAGCGCTTGATTTTCCTTATAGACGAATTGTCTTGTCTTCCTGCCTGTCACCCCTGCCAAATTACTCAGCCGCCAGGTGTTTTGGAACGTTTAGGTTAGTGTCTTTTTTTTTTTTTTTAAATGATGGAAATGTTGATTATTTTAATGTACATATATCCTTAGTAGCATTTCTCAGTAGATATATTTTTTTCCTCAACTTATTTAAATGGACCAATCTGCTTCTAGCTGATGCCTTTGCAAAAGCCTCCAGGGTCATAACTCGACTGCCTTTTCTTTATGTAGGGTAATAAAGCCAGAGGCCTGCAGGAACACTCCAGCAGTGTGGATCTGGATAGCTCCCTGTCTAGTACATTAAGTAACACCAGCAAAGTAAGCACATTTCTCTTTATATGACACCCTGAAGAAACCAACAAATCGGTCTTGCTCATCTCCTGTCTACATGCCTCCAATAATTTGCTGCTTCCAAATTTCTTGGCACAGGTGGATGACTGGTCATGCAGGTCTATCATAACATAAAAGTTTTACATGAAAGAGCAGATGGGGCCAGGCGCAGTGGCTCATGCCTGTAATCCCAACACTCTCAGAGGCCAAGGTGGGCAGATCATGAGGTCAGAAGATCGAGATCATCCTTGCTAACACGGTGAAACCCCGTCTCTACTAAAAATACAAAAAAATTAGCGCCTATAGTCCCAGCTACTAGGGAGGCTGAGGCAGGAGAATGGCGTGAACTCGGGAGGCGGAGCTTGCAGTGAGCCGAGATCGAGCCACTGCTCTCCAGCCTGGGCGACAGAGCGAGACTCCGTCTCAAAAAGAAAAATAAATAGAATTTTAAAAAAAAGCAGATGATCATTCCATAAACAAAGAAACAAGATCACAATTTGAGACAAGTAAGATCTAATTTGTCACAATACAATCAATGGATTTCTTTCTCAAGTAGATTTTCCTATTAAAAAATAATTAATATTGGGAAAACCTCAAAAAGTGGATTTGTGAATTTAGAGGAGTATACAACTTAAATATTTCTTTTTTAAAAACATTTTTATTTTGGATTTAGGGGTACATGTGCATGTTGATTACATGGGTATATTGCATACTGGTGGGGACTGGGCTTCTAGTGTACCCCTTATCCAAGTAGTGAACATTGTACCAATAGTTAATTTTTCAACTTTCACACCCCCTTTCATTCTCCCCCACTTTTGGGGAAATTAAATTTCTGAAACTTTATCCTGTAGCTGGCTCTATGATTATAATGAACCATTACTGTTTCATTTAAATAAGCAAGTATCTATGTCCTTCTTTTAATAACTTGCTTTCCAGACATTTAATCATATTTAAACCTGGTCAGTTCAACTTTATAACTGCTGAAAAGCAGGTTTGGGTTTTGTGCTGGGGGGCCAGCTTTCCCTTCTGCTACCAGAGGACTCTCTTTTGCAGTAGTGAGGGAGGGAGTGTTTGCGGAGTCCAGCTCCTTACCACAGGCAGGGTTTACAGTCCTCTGCCATCCCTCCTAGACACATGGCTTTCAGAATTTTTCTAACCTACAGTAAGAAGCACATTTAACATTGTGGCGTAGTTCACAAACACACATACCTACACACACACACCTACACATTCACACACAAAATTAAAAGTTAACAAAACAATATTTACTGTGAACAACATATAATACATACTGATATTTTGTTCCATTTTAAAAATGCTCATGGCAAACTACTCAGTTGTACCACCTACTAATGTGATAGAGGGCCCAGTTTGAGATACACTTCCTTAGATGAGTGCTTCTCAAATTTTAGGTGCCTTCATCATGGGGTTCTGGTTGAAGTGCAGATTCTGGTTCAGTAGGCACTGGAGGAGGCCTGAAATGGTGCATTTCCAACGAGCTCCAAGGCAATGCTGCTGCTCCTGGTCTGCAGACCCCCTCTGGGGAGTGAGGAGCTAGACAGCAGTCTTGTAAATGTGAGTTTCTAAGCTAAAATCCAGGGGAACATAGTGTCGTCCAGCCTCCGTCTAATACACACTGATCCCACCCTGCAATTCATTGCAAGTGTGGAAAACCTTTTGTCTATTTGTTGTATACAGATGAACCACACACAGCCCCTTTCATGTAGGCAGTTACCTAGGAGGAGAGAGATGACAGATGCACAAACAGCTGCAGCATCAAGCAGAGTGTGGTAGGAGCCCAGAAGTTACAAATAAAAGACATTGGTAACTTCAATGTCAGAAGAGCAAGGGGAGGGGAAGTTAGGTTTGGTCAGTGGAACCAGGGAAAAGGTGAGGGGTAAGGGGCCAGTGATGCTATTGGACTAAATCTTGGTGTAGGAATTGTGCCTATGGAAGTGAACAGAGAAGAAGGCATTCCAGACAGACCAGTGTCAATAGAGATACAATGAAGAAATTCATGTCACTCAGGTGGCTTTCCAGTAAGCCTTATTGCTTGCTTTTTGTTTTTCTCCAAAATGCAGAAATAGGAATATATACATATTCATTCTTCAGTACTTGATAGTTGTGAAGATTCTTTTAAAAAGTTATAAAAGTCTATCTAAGATTTCAATTTCTAGAGTCATTCTAAGAGAGATGCTACTTTTCAGAAGCTGCTTGCGTGTATTGTGTATGTTTATGCGTACTTCTTTACATCTTTCTTCATCTTGAATTGAGAAACTGCTATAAAGATACTCTATTTTATGTAATTTGATCTGTTCTAATAAATTGGTCACCTACGAGATGCAAAGAAGCCAAATAGCCCTGAAATTTGACAAATGAAAATGGCCCTTTCAGTTGTCCAATTAAGCTAAGGGTTAGCTCTTTGATCTCATTTGGAGGGATATTAATAAGAACTTAGATCAACAGGTTTGCATGATGAAGATTGTCTTCTGTGATGTGTTGTCTTAGACAGACTTTTAAATCCTTAAAAGAATCTTCACAGCCATTGAGTCCTGAAAAATGAGAAACTTGAGTTATGAAAGTAATCAACATTTCATAGTATGCTGATGTTTTTTATAAAATTAAATATATGTAACTTCTCCCTTTAATAAACAAATTTCATTTTTTTTTTCAAATTAAAACCCTCAATACCTGCTACCTAAAAGGCACTCAACTGTGTATCAAATGAACAGGTAGAATTCAGAGTCTCCAGTCCACTATTAGATACATTCATTCCTGTTTATTCATGTTGATTTATTTTTTCCCTTTCAACAATTTCAATAGGGGAAAGCTGCTACAATTCCTCTTTTTAAATACTTTAGATATATTAAAAATATATTGGCCACTAGCCACGTCCTGGGTGCAGGGCTAAGCATCAGTTTGCTCGAGTGGTAGTAGTTCATTCCTTTGAAAAAGCATGCATCGTGAAGGCATACAACTTTAAAATGTTGTCATGATTCTCAACAAATGTTTGAGCACTCCATAGATTGTTGCATACCTAATAAAACAATACCTTACGTTTGTATAACATTTTACAACATAAAAAGTACTTTTGGTTGTATTATCTTGCTTTGTTCTTGAAACTCAGATAAATTTTTACTATACCCTCTTACAGATGAAGAAATTGAGGTGCAGAATTTATTCCCCTTGAATTGCAGCAATAAGTGCCTACAGAGTGATTTTCCATATTCTAAGAATATTGATACAGTTCTTAATCTCAGATTATGAAGTTGAATCTCAACGGTAGATCAGATTCGGAGAGAGCTTTAAAATGTGGGTTTAACATGAGTGAACACATGTGGCAAAGATAAAGAACTTGGTTAAGCCGTGGAGACAAGTTGTTCAGCACTCACTCTCTTTAGAAGCCGTCGGAAACAGTCCTGTTTTCTAGAGAGAGGGCACTATTCGTGGCGTTGCCCAGAACGTTACAGATTGTGGCTTATGTCCTCCACTCCTGCACTTGGCCAGTTTTCCCACTTCTCCAGCAAGCCAGCAGTGTGTCCTTGAGGAGCTGGCATTTATTTAATGGACCTTCATTTTCTTCTGCTTTTGGTGGTGGCCTCTAGATGGCATTATAATCAGAACACATACTTAGATACTGAAATGTTTGCCTGCACTGGAACTAGAGATTTATAAATCCCACAAATTCCCCATGGCGTGTCTGATCTGCTGTGTGTTTGCTGCCAGGAGCCATCTGTGTGTGAAAAGGAGGCCTTGCCCATCTCTGAGAGCTCCTTTAAGCTCCTCGGCTCCTCGGAGGACCTGTCCAGTGACTCGGAGAGTCATCTCCCAGAAGAGCCAGCTCCGCTGTCGCCCCAGCAGGCCTTCAGGAGGCGAGCAAATACCCTGAGTCACTTCCCCATGGAATGCCAGGAACCTCCACAACCTGCCCGGGGGTCCCCGGGGGTTTCGCAGAGGAAACTTATGAGGTATCACTCAGTGAGCACAGAGACGCCTCATGAACGAAAGTAAGATTTGTTTACATTTGTTGCATAAATAACTGGGGCATATCTGTGACTAGCCGGGTATGTGCATCCCAGGTATGTTTACTGAGTGAGAGAAACGAGTAAGGCTTTACTCTTGGTTCAAAGAGATAAAACTGGAAGCAGTGACATGTTTGTTCGAGCTGCTGGTGTGTATACAAGCAATGGATACATGCATTGTCAGGAAGCAGGTGAAAGTGAGCAAAAATGTTACCTGACATGCGCAGTCACTACTCCTCAAACAAAGTAAGAGACACTGCTGGCTGTGGAACTTTGCTGCTGTGAGGAAGAGGGCAAGCAGATGAGTCTCCCCATCCGAAGCCCTGGAGCAGGGCTACAGCGGGAGGGAGAGGCGGTGACCCCTACAGGCAGAGCAGGAGAGGTATGCTGACCTTATGGGGTGACAGGGGTGCCCCGGCTTCTGGTCCTAGCTCTACTGTGAACAATTGTGACGTGGACAAATTTGCTAAACTTCTCTGTATCACAAAATTGGAGTAGATATTTTCTAAAATCTCTCACTGTAAGAATTCTAGATTCTTCTAACAAGATTTATTCATTGTAACAGTTGGGTTTCAGTGACCAGTTAGAATCGTCTGGTTATGGAGAAGGGTACTCAGAAGTTCCCCCTGTTCCTTCCAAGTGTCCCTTAGTGATTCATTTGACTCTATGTGCCAGAGACTATGAATGGACACAGAGTTATCTTTAAAAACAACTTTAAGCAATTTAAAAAATCCCTCACCTAATATGAATCAGGGTCACACCTGTGTACAGTTGCTGCCTTCTTCTGACTGGCAGCCGCAGAAGTCCCAGGACCTGTGTGTTCATGTAGTTCATACATGAATCATTGAGAGTGTGCGTAGTACAGAAGTGTTTGGAATGTTCTGAGTAAAGAAGTGTGAGCATTAACAGCCCTGGATGATGGAGCAGAGCCTCCCAGCTTTGTTTTCTATCAGCCATTGGAAAGAGTTCTTGGTTGTTTGGAATTCAGTGGGGTAGTGGTGATCCCAAAAGCAGGGGACACATCAGAAGGTACTGCTTAATAAATACACGCTTTTAGAGACACGCATCATTGGGTTGTAGCCCTGTAAGTTTCTTGTGTTTAACACCCTGTCCACACACTACTTCTGTTCTGCCTCACCACTGCCTGCCCACTCCTCTGTTGTTGGCGTTTTCAGTGATCATTGAAACATTCCTGTCTGGAGAGTCCTAGTTCTCTTGTGAAGTCTGCTGTTTCTCAAAAGCCATAGTTGGTAGGACTCAGTATCAGTACTTTTCCTTTCTCCGTGAAGAATGTGGCTTCATAATAGATGATGTTACACATCCGTAATGAGAGGGATGGGGAGATGCCTGTCTGTCTGCCTCGCTAGCATGGCCCATTCTGCTTTCTTTCCCTCTTGTGAACTCTTTTCTGATTTATCTGCAGGAAATAAGACATTGAAATTCAGGACAGGATATTGTTCATTTTAAAGGGAAATGTATTTTTTTAAAGTTCAGATTTTTTTTTGCTTTTGTTTATACTTTAATTGAATTTTTTTTTTCCTGCCAGTTCCTGAAAAAGGAAATAGAGAAAGAAATACTATTGTTCCTGGGTGAAGTGGCTCACTCCTGTAATCCCAGACCTTTGGGAGGCTGAGGTGGGAGGTTGCTTGAGGCCAAGAGTTCAAGGTTACAGTCAGCTATGATCGTGCTACTGCACTGCAGCCTGGGTGACAGAGTGAGACCTATTTAAAAAAAAAAAAAAGTATTGCTGGGAGCATAAACACGTGGGAGATGGTCAAGAATGGCCGTCGATATACTCTGTTTTTTAGTGAAAACTACCTTTGCCAGAGAGCGAGCAGAGATGAGGAAGAGGAGTGGAAGAAGTCCTCCACTCTGACAGTGTTACTGGAACAACGAGACAAAAGCAGTTGTGCTCCTTCCATCTGTTTGCTCCGTGTCCCTGTCGGCGCCCCCTCTCCTGCTAACCCCCCCGTGCTTTCTCTGATTGCTGTTTAGTGTGGATCCTTCACCTGTGGGTGAGTCTAAGCACCGCCCAGGTCAGTCTTCAGCTCCTGCTCCTCCACCTCGTCTTAACCCCTCCGCCTCCTCGCCAAACTTTTTTAAGTACTTAAAACATAATTCCAGTGGAGAACAAAGTGGGAATGCTGTGCCAAAGAGGTGAGCTCACTCACGTGGCAAGTTTGGTGTTGTCTGTTTTCCTGGGGAGTTCACACTGATGAGGACATGCTGAATGGGGGGAATGTCCATGCAGGAAGCAGAGCCACTGTGTGTGTGTGTTTGTGTGTATGTGTGTGTGTGTCTGTGTGTCTTTGTTTATATTTGGTCTTATTTTCAGCTGTCATTTGAACCAAGTTAATTTTACTGTTGATTACTTTTCTTAAAATTATGAAAACAGATGTTAATGGCAAATTGGTTTGTGTTTGGGTTTGTTTTTGTTTTTGAGACAGGGTCTCACTCTGTTCCCCAGGCTGGAGTGCAGTGGTGTGATCTCGGCTCACTGCGGCTTCTGCCTCGTGGGTTCAAGCACTTCTTCTGCCTCAGCCTCCCGAGGAGCTGGGACTACAGGCACACGCCACCATGCCCAGCTAGTATTTTTATTTTTTTTTGTAGAGATGGGGTTTCACCATGTGGACCAGGTTGGTCTTGACCTCCTGACTTCAAGTGATCCGCCTGCCTCAGTCTCCCAAAAGTGCTGGGATTACAGGTGTGAGCTACTGTACCCTGCTGCAAATTGTTTTTTATATGCTTATTTTCACATTTCCTTGCCCTAGTGGACACTTAACATGCATGTGTATACACACACATGCACACACACACAGGTTAACATCTGTGTTTGATCATGTACACTGCCATTTGTGCTATATCAGAAACTTCCTGATTGATTTAGGAGAATTATTTTTCCCAGTTTGAAAGGAAGAGTCATTTGGAAAATGGATTGGTTTTCGTTTTTAAAAAATTATCCCATTCATTTAAAATCAAATTTTGTTGGTGAAAATGAAAGTTAAATCTCATTCGTGAACTACTTTTACTTTCTTATCTAGTTTACTTTTCTTAGCATTAGAACAAAAATGTTTATTTTGAAGCTTATATTTTATACTTTGTGTTTTTATGTTTCTTTATCCTAAACTCTTTTTTCAACCAAACTCTTAGCATCTCCTACCGTAATGCCCTGCGGAAAAAACTTCATTCTTCTTCCTCTGTGCCAAATTTTCTAAAATTTCTGGCTCCTGTAGATGAAAATAACACCTCTGACTTTATGAACACCAAAAGGTAGGGCTTAATTTAGATATATCAACCCTGGGTGTTATTAAGTGTTGAATATCATTAGATATACAAGGTGTTTTAACTACTGTTTTGTCATTTAAAAAATCATTTCAGCTAAATCTGTTGTATCTTCTTTCTTATACTTTTTTCTTACTGAATGTCATTTTAAAAAATGTGCAACCAACCTGTTCTTCAGTTTTGAGATTGAGGATTAGTTTATTTAAGTGTTATCTTAAGGAAAATCTTCGTCAAGTCTCTGAGACCAGTGTTTCTGGGTAGTGAGCATATGGCTGTTTCAAATCAGGATGTCTGATCTGTTCAGGACGTCTAATCTGTAAGTTGAGGGGATTGCTTAGTTACAGGTACACAACTTAGGTATAAATTAGAAGGGTCTTCTCAGGTTGTCCTGTGAATAGGAAAAAAATGTATGATTAGATTGTGTTTATATATTGATAACTATATTTTGTAGTTTAAAAAATATGCACATTAAAACATCATCATCATCATCAATTGACTGCATAGTTATTGCCTTGCTGGTTCTGTGTAATTAAATTGCAACTTGTTTCATTTTTTGTGGGAATCCTTGGAGACATGGGCCTGTGCTGAGCAGATATTCCCATGTACAGAGGACAGCAGAATGGGGCCCCTTGGCATTGCCCCCGCTTTTCCCCCTTTAGGCAGTTTCTCTTTTTCAAAGTGGCACCCAGAGAGGCCCAGTTGGAAGCTATGATATGTGGAACATGTTTCTTAATCTCTGTTACAATCGAAATCATCTAAGGGCATGTAATCGTTCTCTTTTTATGAAAAGAATTCTGTAAGAAAGCCGTTCTTTAGGACCCACTGTGAGCTTGATATAACTTCTGTGATTGTTTATACAAAGATAGTTGATAATTTAGTGCTTTGTTTAAAAAAACTGTTAAGCTAGCAAAATCTCGTGAATTCCTCCCCACTAGTCATAAATCAATCATCTTATAATTTTAGGGACTTTGAATCCAAAGCAAACCATCTTGGTGATTCTGGTGGGACCCCTGTGAAGACCCGGAGGCACTCCTGGAGGCAGCAGATATTCCTCCGAGTAGCCACCCCGCAGAAGGCGTGCGATGCTTCCAGCAGATACGAAGGTAAGGCCCGTACCTGAAATGAAACCTCAAAAAGAGCAGCAAACATCCAGCTGACAGAGGACCCTGGGAGCCCCATCATATTGGTAAGAAAGCAGGGCGCTGTCCTCTTCAGTATTGGCAGGTCTGAGGCAGTCACAAAGGTAACTAGGGAGGGAGTTTAGAGGTTACCCTACACTTCTTAGGGAAGGAATTTAGAGCTCATTTAGGATAACCTCTCCATAAACGGGCGCAGAGCTCTGATGTTGAGAGTGGTCACAGCGTTACCAGCGGTGAATCCGGACAGGTCTGCAGGAACCTAACTTCTTGCCTCCTAGGACATAAGGCAAAAGGAGAGACTCAGGCAAGTTTTAGAGCAGGAGTGAAAGTTTACTAAAAATATCAGAGCAGGAATGAAAGGACGTCAGGTACGCTTGGAAGATGGTCAGGTGGGCAGCTTGAGAGATCAAGTGTGTGATTTGGGCTTTTGACCTGGGGTTTTATATGTTGGCATACTGCCGGGGTCTTGCGTTCCTTCTCCCCTGATTCCTCCCTTGAGGTGGGCTGTCCCCATGTGCAGTGGCCTGCTAGCACTCGGGGGTTGCGGGGGAGCATGCGCAGGGTGTTTACTGGAGTTGTAGGCGTGCTTGCTTGAGGCGTTCTTCCCTGTCCAGTCTAGCATTCCTAGAGGAGCGCTATGCACCACTTAAACTCCGCCATTTTGCCTCTTAATGCGCATGCTCGAGCCCACCCGCCCAGCTCCCGAGATCTTACTGGGAAGCTGCTACTCACCAGTTTCAGGTGTTTTGCATCTACTGGGAGCCCGCCCCTCCCTCGTGCCGGCTGTAACCAGTTCTCACTTTAGAGAAACAGTTAACAAATGCTTGACCATCACCTGATGGTCCCCTGACATTGCTGGTGTGTATCTGGGAGGGGGCCTCTCCTGTCCTCCTCGTGTCTGACTAGCTACCCTGTAACCAAAGCGTTGGACTTCGGAGTCTGCATTCAAATCCCAGCTTTTCCCCTTAGGAGCTGTGAACCAGAACAGGCTGTCTAAAGTTACCACCTATAACCTGGGATTAATTATGCCTGTTGCCACACTGATTGAGACAAGGCAGCATGCTATCATTACTGATTCTTTTTTTTTCTTTTTTTGATGGAATCTTGCTGTGTCGCCCAGGCTGGAGTGCAGTGGCGGGATCTTGGCTCACTGCAAGCTCCACCTCCCGGTTCACGCCATTCTCCTGCCTCAGCCTCCCGAGTAGCTGGCACTACAGGCGCCCGCCACCTCGTCCGGCTAGTTTTTTGTATTTTTAGTAGAGACAGGGTTTCACCGTGCTAGCCAGGACAGTCTCGATCTTCTGACCTCTGATCCACCCGCCTCGGCCTCCCAAAGTGTACATTTTTTTAAAGCATTCAAAATGCATAGTACTGGAAAGAAAATCAGTGATGCGAACGTTTCCAGGGTAATGCCACCTCCCATGCTGTGGAGGTCCCTCTGGTGAGCCTGGCCCGTTGCTTCCCTTGCCTCAGCCCTTCCATGTGGAGGCACCATGGAGCTGCCACTCACCAGCACCTTTTTTCCCTCAAGTGGTTTGTACCTGTAAAGTATTCCTGCCGTGGGTGGCCACTCGGTGGACTTGCTGAGCCTGGCCAGGGTTTGATTTCTCTTGCTGCCAGCCTGAGCCGGATGGCTGCTTCTCTCTTCCCCTGCCCCGTGGAGAGGCCTGCTTGCTGCAGAGAAGGGCTCTTCTTCTCAGGTCCTGTAGCACCCTGTTAGAGGGTGTGGAGTGGGACAGTGGGAACCAGAGCCACCAGAGGGAGGCCCTGGAGGAGGAATGAAACTGATTCATGTCTGAAACTGTAGAACAGGGGTGCCGGAACCCGAGTTTCAGTGTTTAATAAAGAGTGCCTCTGTGTTGCAGTGGCCATACCTCACAGGGCGTGGTCACTTGGAAATTTCTGCTTGGAAATGCTTTGTGCAGTGGCCAGAATGTGTTAGGGGCCACGCATGACTGCTTGCTCCATCGCAGAACAGTTACAAGTTTCTAAACGAGCATTCATAGACTGAGCTGCATCCTGCCTCCCTGTCCTCTCATTCCTGACTTCTTCTCTGGTCTGTGAAGCCACACAGAATGTGTTTGCGTCTGTTTCCTGCCCTTCAGATGACGGAGGACCATGGAAGCTGCTGCTCCTTTAGCTCTCTTCTCCAGGGGAATTGCCCTCGTCACTGTTGGGGAACCCCTGGTCCAAGTCCTGTCCTCCGAAGAGCCTCTGCCCCTCGTGGAGTCCTGAGTTGAACTTGGTGTTCACTTGGCCTCTGGCTCTGGCAGTGTGTTGCTCCTTCCATTGACCTGCCACTGCTGTGTTAATGCAGATTGACCTTAATCTGTTTCTGCTTTAAGTGATTAACTCACTTTCTCGGCTCTTACTGTATCTTGTCCTTTGGGATATGAACCATTATTTAAATTTGGATTGATTCCTGGCTTGGCACGGTGGCCCATGCCTGTAATCTCAGTGCTTTGGGAGGCCAAGGCAGGAGGATCCCTGGAGGCCAGGAGTTTGAGGCCACCCTTGGCGACATAGTGAGACCCTGTCTCTACAAAAAATAAAAACTAGCTGAGCATGGTGTTGTGAAGCTGTAGTCCTAGCTACTTGGGAGACTGAGGCAGGAGGATTACTTGAGCCCAGGAGTTTGCAGTTACAGTGAGCTGTGATCACACCCCTGCACTCCAGCCTGGGTGACAGAATGAGACGCTATCTCTTGGTGCCGGGGGGAGTAATGTCTATACTTGAGAAGCTTTTTTTCCTCAAATAGTAGGTACCTATAAAGTATTAATCAGTTTTGAGCAGTCCTTTCGTGATTCTTTTGAGTCTTGATTCTGGTGACCAGTAAGTTGTATACATTTGCCTGTCAAGTGGATAAACATGGCCTTTGTGCCTTTAAGTAATGGCTAAAAGTACCAAACAGGACAGAGCCTGGCATAGGTGCTGCTCCTCCTGTTCCTAGGCCGTAATCACCCCTGATTCATCAGACCCCAAACAATTCAGCTCCTCACCGTCCTGTGCCCCACCACCCAATCTCCTACAAGAAGATGTCCTGGAGACCCCTGTCAGTGCTAGGCAGAGATCACCATCCATGTCCACCTTTCCTCTGATGCAGGCTCCCACCAGGCCCTCTGGCTTGTGCCATGCCATCCTTGAACTCACCCTCATGCCCGACCTGAGCCCTTGCACAGGCCGTTCCCTCTGCCTAGAATGCTCTTCCTCAGTATCCCCGTAGTTCCTTTCCTCCCCTTCCCTTGTATCGTGACTCTCCCATAGCACCTCTCTCCCCCTAACACATGTTCACAGGTTCATCTTCGTCACCCATCTCCGGCAGCTCCTGCAGGCTTGATGACTGCTAAAGACAGGCAAGTCAGTGGCTCAGATTCTTGCAAACTTAGTGATTTGTGATTTCTCAGCTCCCTTCTCATGCCTCCTCCGTCTCTATAGGCACATATTATTTCTTATCTCTTCTCGGAACCAAGAGGTGCTGGCTGAATTTCTGGATAACATTGTTTAAGTGTTCTGTGTATGCAAAGGGAAAACGAGAGAATAAAAGGATTATTAAGGAAGAATTAGTATAGTAATAGCCACATATTATGCTCTTTTTATACTCTGCTAAGTGCTTTACACGAATTACTTCCTTTAATTAGTCAACTTTATGAACGTCGACATTTTTATGAAACCCATTTTACAGGTGGGTGAGTGGAGGCTGGGAGTGGCTTAAATCACCTTCCCCAAACCAGGGAGTTAGTGGGAACCAGAGGCAGGACCTGAGCTCATGGGTCTGAGCTCCAAAGCTCGTGCTCTGAACCGCACACAGCATTGGGCTGCAGCCAGAGATGTAGGACCCTGCGGGACCCTCTGGAGGTGGTCCTGCCTGTGCTTCCCTCTTCCTACAGGAAGCTCCCTGTAGGCATCTGTGTTGGGTGTGGACTCTCAGTGTAGCCGCATGTCTGCCTGTTGGGCAGGCACCAACACTGAATGGAAAACATGTTTCTGGGCATTTTAATGTACGGACTTGACTTCAGTCAATCTCCCCCGCCCCCTTCCACCCTGACCGCCTCCCTAATAGTTAGCATTGGCACTGGAGTGTGGATGGCAACTGATTTCTGTCTGAGAGGACAAATCAGGCATCTTTGTCCTCTGCCACTGTCTGTTCCCCATCCTTAGGGTGTACAATGCCAGAGCCCTCCACTGTGGTCTGTGACCACTTTGACCCACGCCAGCAGGTCTCCATATGTTCCCTCCAGCTGAGAGACATCACATCCAAAAACAGTTTAGAGCTCTGAGGTTTCTTTCCCCAGAGGTCCCTGCTTTGTGCAAACTGTCTCCAGCTGAGTGTGCACAAGACTCTGTTCCTGCTTTGCCTGGGTGGCTGAGCCATGGGCAGCTGAGCCTGCAGCCGCTGGACTCACTGCATTCCCACTCTGACTTTGGCATGGGAGACACACAAGTGTGCTTGTGAGAAATAGATCTTAACAGTACCTTTTAACACCTATTTCAGGTGCTCAAAATGACTGCCTGTTTTACATTTATATTCTGGCAGTGCAAACTTCGATTGGACAGGAAGTCTTACAACCTTTCTTCCAGGTGAAAAAGTGAGGCAGGGATGTGTATACGGTTCCATCCAGGTCATCCCACTTGGAAGATACTAGTAAAACGAACCAACGGTAATATAAAAACCATGGTGTTTGCAATAGTGATAATGTTACTAGCAAAGGAAAAATAGAAATTTTCAGTAATTTGGAGATTATTATTTTTAATAGGTGGGCTAAAATAAAAAACCTGGAGAGAAGGGTGTTAAGTGAGTAAGGAGTGTGTCTCCAACTAAATATAGTGTAAAGAGAGAAGAAAATACAAAGTCAGGCACAGTGGATAGACGTGGATAGTCTCATCTCTAATAGTATAATGGACAAACTTGTCTCAAACAAAATTAGTCTGCCTCTTGTTTACTCAGGGATATGTGACTGTTTTCTATAGACAAAATCCCCATGAAATAATTAAGTTGCAAGCATCTGAATTTTGTATTTTGGAAACCTAGCTGAGGTAGGTAGGAAGTTAATTTATATTTAGAAATTTACTTGCATATGTCTGGTAGCTCCAGGGCAAATATTCCCAAATCCCAGACTATTTTTTTTTCTTTTTAAACTCAACAGTGACCAGTTGGTCTCTTGTAAGAATTACAGCTTTAAGTTAGCAAAGTCTAAGAGGGCTGGTTTTAATCCTGAACCTCGGAGGGTCCCTGCTTCTCGGATAGTAAGTAGGTCAGGTGTGCAGCAGGTACTACATTGAAGGGAAACTGGATGATAAATAGGAAATCAGTGATTTTTACTTGAAGACTTGGCAAGGCAAATGTTTTTGTGATAAAAATAGATCTTGAAATAGAATCCTGAAAGCTACCTGTTTAAATGTAAAGCAGATGGCTTCAGTGATGCTTTAAGTTTGTGGTCGTCACTTCTGGCTGCCCCAGAAACTACAGAAAGTGCATTCTCTCTTCTTGGTGCTATGGGTTTTTAGGGTGAACGCCTTGTATGACGCTGAGTATGTGGAAGGACCATTCACTCTTGGTAACTATACACTAGGCAGAGGGTGGCGTTAGCAAAGCTGCTGCAGGTTGGGTGTGTTTAAGATAGCATTTGTAGAGCGTACCTAAGGGCAGACATATTTTTTTTTATTTGAATTTTTTCTTTTTATTTTTAGTTCCAGGGTACATGTGCAGGATGTGCAGGTTTGTTACATAGGTAAATATGTGCCATGGTGGTTTGCTGCACCTGTCAACCCATCACCCAGGTATTAAGTCCAGCATGCATTAGTTATTTTTCCTAATGCTCTCCCTGCTCCCCGCCGCCCCCAAACAGGCTCCAGTATTTGTTGTTCCCTTTCCTGTGTCCTCGTGTTCTCTTGGTTCAGCTCCCACCTATGAGCGAAACATGCAGTGTTTGGTTTTCTGTTCCTGCATTAGTTTGCTGAGGATAACGGCTTTCAGCTCCATCCATGTCCCTGCAAAGGACATGATCTCATTCATTTTTACGGCTGCATAATATTCCATGTTGCGTATGTACCACTTTTTCTTTATCCAGTCTATCATTGATGGGCATTTGGGTTGATTCCATGTCTTTGCTGTTGTGAATAGTGCTGCAATGAACATACGCATGTATGTATCTTTGTAACAGAATGATTTATATTCCTTTGGGTATATACCCAGGAATGGGGTTGCTGGGTCAAATGGTATTTCTAGTTCTAGGTCTTTGGGGGAATTGCTATACCATCTTCCACAATGTTTGAACTAATTTATATTCCCAACAACAGTGTAAAAGCATTCTTATTTCTCCGCAACCTCACCAGCATCTGTTTCTTGACTTTTTAATAATTGCCATTCTGACTGTTGTGACATGGTATCTCATTGTGGTTTTGATTTGCGTTTCTGTAATGATCAGTGATGTTGAATTTTTTTTCATGTTTGTTGGCTGTGTGAATGTCTTCTTCTTTTTTTTTCTTTTCTTTTTTTTTTTTTTGAGACAGAGTCTAGCTGTGTTGCCCAGGCTGGAGTGCAGTGGCGCGACCTTGGCTCACTGCAAGCTCCTCCTCCCGGGCTTACACCATTCTCCTGCCTCAGCCTCCCGAGTAGCTGGGACTACAGGTGCCCGCCACCACACCCGGCTAATTTTTTTATGTTTTTAGTAGAGACAGGGTTTCACCTGTATTAGCTAGGATGATCTCGATCTCCTGACTTCGTGATTCGCCCGCCTCGGCCTCCCAAAGTGCTGGGATTACAGGCGTGAGCCACTGCGCACAGCCAAGCTGTATGAATGTCTTCTTTTGAGAGGTGTCTGTTCATGAGAGAGACGTATTTGCTCCTCTGAGGATACTCATGTCTGTGTGACAGCATTCTCTCATTCTCAGAACCTCACTGTGAATCCCCTTCGTTGGCCTGTACTGAAGGTAAGGCAGATAGAGGCACTCTCAGCCGTCAGATGAAGACCCGAACACAGCTGTTGATTAAGAGGCTTTCTTTAGATCATGGTTTAGAGCAGTGTTTTACAAACTTCATGTGCTTGGAGTCCTCTGGAAATCCTGTTAAAAGACAGACTCTGTTGCAGTAGGTCAGGGTGGGTTCTGAAGTTCTCACAAGCTCCCCAGCGAGGCTGATGTTTTGGGTCCACTGTGAGGAGGCAGGGCTTAGGATAAACAACTATGGGAAATCCAGTCCAGATTTTTGATGTGTCCTAGGTTAGGCCTTTCTGTGAGGCTGCCCTGGGTCTCTAGCGATGGGCTCCAGGAGTCTCTCAAGTATCTCAAGTCTCAAATAAGTCTGAGTCATCAGGGATATTTTTTTGAGAAGACTTGTGCCATCTGAAGAAGCAAAGAGTGTGATGGGGAACAGGCAGTGATTAAAAACGTGGTAAGGTTTAAAGAAACATTTGACCGTGTGCCAGGTGAACCCAAATGTATGGCACTTTGCGTCTTTCCTGCCCTTTCGTTTTCCGAGAAGCGAGGCCTTATCGCTTATGGAGCACGGGAGACACAGTGTGGGTGTTTGTTTTCTCAGCCGTGGGCTCTAACCTAATTGTCAAGCCTACCAAAAAAACAAAAATGCTGAAAGTCAATGTCTGATTAGGTATCTGGTAGTACATAATCTCCATCATTTTCTCTCTGAGTGTATTATGCAAAAGATAATCCTTTGTTATTAAGAAACAATTTTTAAGGCAACTCCCAACTTTGAAATGGGGAAGAATCATTTTATTTACCTCTAGGTGCCAGGGAACAATATTAAATTTAGTCTTATACTTTTCCTTTAAGCATTTCAGATTACATTGTGCATTTCACCAACAATAGAAGCTTTCAGACTTTACATATCTTGTAAAAAAAAAAACCAAAAACCTAGTATAGATAAGAATGATTTATTGATTTGAAACCCGTTGTATAAGAAAAGAGTCCAGTGAGACTTAAGTTCAAAGGTTTCTTTGTCTTGTGGGTGTAGCTGTGTCAATATGCCTAATTTATAATAACATTAAGTTTAGTGGATTAGATATTAGCTATCAATTGAGATGTAAGCAGTAATAAACAGTAATGCCTAAACTGAAGTATATAATCTGAATCTTTATGATGACCAGTTTATATTATTGTGAAAAACTTAGGAACTCATTTGAAACATGATGATTTATATGTGTCGTATATAGTTTTCAATAATTTACATACCAGCAGGAAATTTTAGTGGATGATATAAGTGGAATAACTGCAGGTGAAACTTTGCTGGAAAATACAAGCATAGTGACATCTGTGCACCAAAAACACCTGGGGAGATTCTTTAAGACACAGGCCAGACATGCCCTCCTGGCTGTCTCCCTCACTGTCAGTGAGTGTGGGGATGGGGCCTGGGCCTGAATTCTTTCTTTTTAGACTCCTCAGGATTCTGATTGCTGCCACATTGAGAGGGTTGACCTCAATTCAGACCTCGGAGAGTGACTTGAGAAACCGTCACCACGTGGTGGCAGTGTTGCTCCCCATATCTTGATTGCCCTTGTTTCTTTCCAATCCCGGAAAAGTGTGCTTGCCTTTTTTTTTTTTTTTTTTTTCGTGTTTTTGTTTTTGATCTTGTTACAATATTTATATTCCTTGGTCATTTGCAATTTATTCGAATGGAGAGCTTTTCTTTTTCTACAGGGTTTTAGGGCATGGGCAAAACAAGGAAGAAAAAAATTGTCTTCAGTTGGCAGAGACGTGGATTTTTAAGGTTGTTCTTAATTTACTTTCTGTATAACTTTGCTTTTCTGTGGTGAACAAAGACCAGGTTCAAGATAAAATATTGCAAGCCAAGAATCTGATTGTTCATGGATTTCTATGGTTAAAGATACTTGATCACCTCCCCATCTCCCCCCGCCCCCCGTGCCGCCCCCACTCCCCATTGTGCTTCTTGGCTTGTCATTTCAAAAGTCAAGGAAGTCACAGTGAATGGCAAGATTTTACCTAGACTTGCTATTTTTGTGCCTGTTAACAGTTTTGAGTTAACATTGACTGAGCTCTTCCTGGTGAATCGCTGGCATTTAAACAACCAGTCCATAACACTGTGTGGGGGCTGGAGCTAAGGTTATTGGTGACACAAGATAGCACCTGAGCCACTGCTGCTTGGTAGGAGGGCTGAGGGGCAGAGGGCTGAGGGCTTGGATGCTGAGATGCTAGAGTCAGATGGCCTGAATTTGAATCCTTGCCCTCCTGTTTGGATCCCAGCTGACCCATGACGATGCTGCAGTACCTGACAGCAAATTCCTCCTTAGGGCTGCCCTAACTCTAGAGTGTGTGCCTGTGTACCTGCAGGAGAATGTCCAAAGGGGGTGATCTTGATCTGTTACCCTTTGAACTTTAATCTGTACCAGGGTGCCATTGAAGAGTTTAAAGCGAGTGAATGACAAGTAGTTTGAAAATATTTCCAAGGGGATAGAATTTGTGGACATACCTGAACATGAGCAGCCCCAAAATCAGGGCTGGGACTAGTGTGAGGCCAGCAGGTGTCCAGGGTACAAAATGTAAGGAGGCACTCCCTTTCAGGGCCTAGCAGGTGTGGATCCTGAACTTCCAGGACCTTGAGAGTGAGTGTCTCCTAAGGATTATACCCTGGGTGCCTGTTTACCTCATCCTGGTCCCTGGTCCTCTGTATATCCTACTGCCTGCTTCAGTAAACAGACAGCCCCACAAGGGAAGGAAGGGTTGGATCAGCTCTGAGGAGGGCGTTTTTTTAGAAGGATAGGTTTGTTTTGTTTAAAAAAACAGCTTTATTGAGATATAATTCACATCCTATACAGGTCATTCATTTAAAATGTACAATTCAATGTTGTGAGGTTTTTTGGTATATCCACAGAGTTGTGCGACCATACCACAATCAATTTTTTTTTTTTTTTTGAGATTTGGTCTTTCTGTGTCACCCAGACTAGAGTGCAGTGGTGCGATCTTGGCTCGTTGCAACCTCCGCCTCCTGAGTTCGAGTGATTCTCATGCCTCAGCGACCCGAGTAGCTGGCATTACAGGCATGCCCCACCACACCTGGCTAATTTTTATATGTTTACTAGAGACAGGGTTTCACCAAGTTGACCAGACTGGTCTCCAGCTCCTGGCCTCAAGTGATCCACCTGCCTCAGCCTCCCAAAGTGTTGGGATTAAAGGTGTGAGCCTGACCCACCTCAATCTAATTTTGAAACATTTTTTTGTCCCCCTAGATAAAAACCTGTAGTTGTCACTTGCCAATCTACTGCCGTCCACCTCTAACCATAGACAGCCCCTGATCTACTTTCTGTCTCTATAGATTTGCCTATTCTGAACACATTCATCTAAGTGAAGTCATGTAATATGTGGTCTTTTGTGTCTGGCATCTTTGATTAGACATAATGTTTTCAAAATTCATTATGTCATAATACATACCAGTAATTCATTCTTTTAAAATGACATTAATATTCCATTGTATGGAGACATCACATATGGTTTATCCATTTACCAGTTGAGAGGCATTTAGATTGTTTTCACCTTTTGGCTGTTATGAATAATACCGCTGTGAACGTTGATGTATGTGTTTTTGTGTGGTTGAATGTTAAGGAGGGCCTTTACGTGTGAGCTAGTGTGGAACCTCCTCCTCCAGGGGAACCTCACCTGTGATTCTACCCACTGGGATGGTTAAACCAGCAGGGGTGGGATGGGTCTAGTCCTGCTGGCCCCAGGCTTTCCTGCAGACTGCTGTGTTTGCCTTTCTTCTGCCCAGGCTGAAAGGGAGGATGCCCTGGGTTCTGGCGCTGCCCTCACGGGTATGTGGGAAGGGTAGGGGAAGCCAAGTCTCCAGGGTGCCTCTATCAGGGACCGTGCAGCTGGGAGGCAGCCAGAGGGCCACAGGTTGGTGGCATTCACACAGAGCTACATTTCCTTTTTTTTTTTTTTTTTGAGACGGAGTCTCGCTCTGCCGCCCAGGCTGGAGTGCAGTGGTGCAAATCTCGGCTCACTGCAACCTCCGCCTCCCAGGTTCAAGCAATTCTTCTGCCTTAGCCTCCCAAGTAGCTGGGACTACAGGCATGCACTGTCACACTAGGCTAATTTTTTTGTGTTTTTAGTAGAGACAGGGTTTCACCATGTTGACCAGGATGGTCTTGATCTCCTGACCTCACGATTCATCCTCCTCGGCCTCCCAAAGTGCTGGGAATACAGACATGAGCCACCGTGCCCAGCCTGCGTTTCTTTGTTTTTCTTTTTTCTTTGAGATGGAGTCTTGCTCTGTCACCCAGGCTTGAGTGCAGGGGCACCATCTCTGCTCACTGCAACCTCTGCCTCCTGAGTTCAAGCGATTCTCCTGCCTCAGCTTCCTTAGTAGCTGGGATTATAGGCATCCACCACCACACCTGGCTAGTTTTTTTTTAATTTTTATTTTTTAATAGAGATGGGAGTTTTGCCATGTTGACCAGGCTGATCTTGAACTCCTGGTCTGAAGTGATCCACCCGCGTTGGCCTCCCCAAGTGTAGGGATTATAGGTGTGAGCCACTGCACCTGGCCCATAGCTACATTTCTGCCAGCCGTTTGCAAACTATGCCCCAGAATTCCCTGGAGGACTTGTAGAAATACCAGTTGTCGGGTCACGCCCCCAAATGTTGGATTCTGGAGATGAATTCTCTTGGGTAGAGCCCTCAAGCCGCAGCAGCTGATAATCATGGGGACCTCCTATTCTGATAAAAGTTCCAAAAATGTCCTGAGTGATTGTTAGGGGAAATAAGAAAATAACACATTGAAAATTAGAAATGTGTTCTATGGCAGAGGATGAAACAGCCAACAAAGCTTATTTTCTTTGCAATGAAGCAAATCACATATTAATAATAGTCATTGTAATGATCTTTATCATGTATTAAGCATTTTGTGTTTTCACTTTTACACAAGTAGATGATTCCCATAGGTATACCACTTTTTTTTTTTGAGACAGAGACTCGCTCTATCCCCCAGGCTGGAGTGCAGTGGCATGATCCTGGCTCACTGCAACCTCAACCTCCCAGGTTCAAGTGATTCTCATGCTTCAGCCTCCTTAGTAGCTGGGATTACAGGTGCCTGCCAGCACACCTGGCTAATTTTTTGTATCTTTCTTAGTAGAGACAGGGTTTTGCAATATTGGACAGGCTGGTCTCAAACTCCTGACCTCAGGTGATATGCCCGCTTCGGCCTCCCAAAGTGCTGGGATTATAGACGTGAGTCACCATGTCTGGCCTTACTGCCCATCTTTTAAGAGATGAGGACAGAAAGATTGAGTGACACGGTTATGTCTCATGCAGCTCTTGGTTCACATAGCCAGGATTCATATCAATCTATTTAGCTCTAAATCTAGTCTCTTAATCGCAGTAATGAACCGTTGACAGTTTTACGAATAAATTATCAAGAGTTTTGATGGGTTTGCTCGCTTAAATTAGTGCTTGTACAGTGATGGGCTGGGTTAGCGTGAAGGAATGTATCTTATGTTGGAAATACTCTAGAATTAAATGTTAACTCTTGTTAATAAAGCATACATTTGGGGCATTATTAGCAACTTTTTTTTTTTTTTAGCAGAATTAGATTTCTTAGTTGAGTGGTTTTTGTTATTTATATTTATGTGTTTGTTTGTTTGTAACAGGGTCTTGCTCTATCACCCAGGTTGGAGTACAGTAAGTAGCACAATCATAGCTCACTGCAGCCTCGACCTCTCGGACTCAAGCAATCCCCTGCCTCAGCCTCCTAAGGGTCTGGGACCACAGGTGCGCATCACTGCGCCCTGCTAAATTTTTACAGTTTTTGTAGAGACGAGTTCTCACCATGTTACCCAGGCTGGTCTTGAACTCCTGGACTAAAGCAATCCTCTTGCTTCAGCCTCCCAAGGGATTACAGGTTGTGCCACTGCGCCAGGCCTCCATGTATTTGAGTGAAAGGGTGGACATCTCCTGGAGGTGGCAAAGCTATGCATGCCTCCCTGAAGGGGAGCTGGGGGCTCTGGGGTTAGAGTGATGGCATATTCAGGGAGCTCTGGACTTTGCGAGATCCTGAGATAAAGCCAAAGGATGCTTTAAACTGCTTCTGAATGAACTTTTTCCAAGTGAATTTGTTTTATCACTTCTATGTAAATGAAAATATTTGCAGCATGAGTACTAACGAGATTTTTTTTTTTTTTTTTTTTTTTGTTGGGGCCTCGCTCTGTTGTCAGGATGGAGTGCAGTGGCGCAATTTCTGCTCACTGCAACCTTCACCTCCTGGGTTCAAGCGATTCTCTTGCCTCAGCCTCGCGAGTAGCTGAGATTACAGGTACACACCATCATGCCTAGCTAATTTTTGTATTTTTAGTAGAGATGGGTTTTCACAATGTTAACCAGGATGGTCCCTATCTCTTGACTTTGTAATCTGCCCACCTCGGCCTCCCAAAGTGCTGGGATTACAGGTGTGAGCCACCGCTCCTGGCCAAGATTTTAAACGTTATTTACCAAAGTAGGAGCGTGGTAATTATGGTCTTTTATAATTCTGAAAGTGATTTCTAGTACCAAACTATGAATTTTATACTTCAGAGAATGAGAGGTTTTTCATGGAAAGTTGAAGTTATTATGGTTTGCTTCCTGTTCAGGTGCTTTTGCTGGAGAATGTTTGGTGAAGAGCAGTTCTGGTGATGAGAAGTTACGGGTGTACACAGCTGGTGTGGTTTTTAGGATTTTATTTTGCAGCAGCGTGTTCCTCAAACAGTTGCCAGGGGAAGGCTTTCCTCCTCCTTCAGCCTTTTCTCTTGCAGACAAGGCAGTATGGGAGGGGTGGGAGACAAATCAGAAGCTGTTGGTTTCTTCAGCCTGCCAAGGATTCAGATTGCAGGTTGTAGACTGGAGACCATCAGCGGGGATACCTTTCCTGACAAAGTGGTGTTTCTTCCTGGCACTGCTTGCCAGAGAAGTTTCAGTTCATCATTCTCCCTCAGAGAAGCCAATATGGACCACGTTCTGATACTTCTCTTCCTTTTCCCCTAACACTGAAGGCTCAGCCATGCATGGTGCATGTCCCAGTGTACAGCAGGCTGCATACAGTTAGACCAGATGTTCTTGGACTACGAAAAGTCACCGAGTTTCCATTCACTTGTGGGTGGCAGGTATGGCCCTCCTTACCTCCCATTGCTCAGGTTTCTCTGTCCTGCCGTTTTTACATTTTCCAGGCTTTCACCTCCAGGTACCAAAATTCACATCATTTAGAGATTGTGTCTGCCTGCCCATACACTGATGTACCAGTGAGGGATTGTTCTCACCTGATGAGAAGTCCAGATGATGATAGAGCAGAGCTGGCCCCTGGGTGCCGTGGTGACACCCTCGAGCTTGGCTGCTTCTGTTCTTCTGCTTCCTCCTCTTGGAATCCTCTGCCTTTGGCTTCCCCTCCAGTTCCAAGCAGAACAAAGCAGGAAGCATCAAGGGGGAAAGGGTGACCCCACTATATCCAGAGAGCAAAACTGCCCCAGGAGTCCCTAGTGAACTTCCATTTGTGTCTCATTATCTGAAACCGAGTTACCTGGCTGGTCATGTGCAGCCACCAGAGGCAGGGAGGATAGTGATTCTGCCTGTATGGAATGTTCTAGCATTCCCTGGTAGCTTTTATTTCTTCAGGCAGCCATGACTTTGCATAGATCATTTCCTTTTGCCCAGGACACTCCTCCTGCTCGTTTTCTCCCCTCCACACTAAACCCACAGTGCATTAACAGTGACAGACTTTTCCTCATCCTCTCAGGCCACTTGGATGTCACCATTTCTTCTCCTTACCCCTCAGGCATAGTTAGCCTCTCTGTGTCTGATGTTTTACAGCTTTGTGTAGGCCCCTGATGGAGAGCTTCTCACTGTGTCTTGGGGTTATTTATCTCAACCTCTGCATCTGTGCTGTCCTGTATGGTAACCAACAGCCACATATCACTG
The DNA here is from genome assembly GCF_000951045.1 of Mandrillus leucophaeus. Taxonomy (NCBI): domain Eukaryota; kingdom Metazoa; phylum Chordata; class Mammalia; order Primates; family Cercopithecidae; genus Mandrillus; species Mandrillus leucophaeus. Next base: position 781,065 of record NW_012102599.1, read on the forward strand.
TTTAAACTTAAATACAAACTAGTTATATTTAAACATAATAAAAATGTAGCCCCTCACATTAGCCTCATTTCAAGAGCCACCTGTGGCTACCATATTGTAAGCAGAGCTCAAGAACATTCAACAATATTGTGAGAGTGGCTACCATATTGAGAGCAGAGCTCTAGAACATTCCCTTATCCCAGAAAGTTCTCTTGGACACGCTACTCAAGGTGGTGAACTCAGGGATCTCCAATCCCCCCAGCTCCGTCACTCAGAACCACAAATGTGGCACCATTAGCCTTAGGGTGGTGCTTGTGTTGTATTGTCTCCTGACTGAAGAAGTAAACTTCAGGCAGTCAAGATTTTCTACAATCCACACTGCTCCTAAAACTAATGTTACTGGATATGTAAAAGCTATTGAGTCCAGTGCTTTCAAGGAATCCTGAAAGCAAGTGGGGACTGGCATGTGTCCAGATTCCTTGTTTTGCAAAAGAAGAAACAGGGGCTTTAGGGGAAAGGGGTCCACTCAAGGTCATACAGTCAGTGGTAGAATGGACTGGAATCTTGATTGTTCATCTCACTCCCTTCCCTTTCCATTAAGCCATACCTAATTGAGTATCACCAACCTGTTTGTTTTCCCTGATTGTGTTCCCTTCTCACCTGTTTAATCGGGTTTCAGCTTCTTAGCCCCCTACCTGTAGGCGGTGCTCTGGGAACGCTCAGGAAGTAGATGTGTGTGAGCCTGTCTCAGCCAATGATTGCTTAGTTTGCAAGAAACAAAAAATGACTCAAACTAGCTTAATCAAAAGGAGGCTTTTAAACAGCAAGATAAGGGTAAAGGCTGGGAACTAGGAAGTTGTCAGGAACCAAGGCCGTCTCTCTGGGTCTCTCTGGGGCCATGTGATTTTTTTTCCTCTCGGTCTCTTTATTCTGCTCACCAGCTGACCCAGCTTGCTTGTCACTATATGCAGTCATGCCAGACCCCAGATCTGTATGACCTCCTAGCCTCAGGGGTACCCAAGTACCTGGCTGCCAATCTGTGTTTTCTTCCAGGTTTCGAGAGGGAGAAGTGATTGGCCCAGCTCTGGGTCACTTACCCAGGGAGAGGTGGGAAAATTGTGGAAGCACTGTGGTATCAGGGAACCCCTGGGCCAAGCTTGTCCAACCTGCGGCCTGCGGATGGCATCCAGCCCAGGATGGCTTTGAATGCAACCCAACATACATTTGTAAACTTTCTTAAAACATTATATTTTTTTTCATTTTGGTTTTTTTTTTTTTTTTTTTTACAGCTCATCGGCTATTGTTAGTGTATTTTATGTATGGCCCAAGACAATTCTTCTGCTGTGGCTCAGGGAAGCCAAAAGATTGACCACCCCTGCCCTAGGCCATTATCTGGGCTGTGGGAGGTGTGGGGCAGGGTCAGAGCTGGGAGGGGAGGGCATAGCTTCTGGCCACCATAAGTTGGTGTGTTCTTGGTAATTATATTGCTTGTCAGCTGAAGGCAGAACCAGGACAGTGAAAGTAATGGGAGTCCTTAGCTTTGTAACAGTTAATGGTTATCTAAAAGTAGGTGAAATTGTGCATGAGTGAGTAGCATGAATTTCTTATTACCCAAGTGCTTAGATAGCTGGCTAACTTTCTGTCAAAGATCCCTCTGCCAGGATCAATGTTTGATTAATATATTTACCCTGTAATAAGAATTTGGGATTCTTACAGCAGAATAGTTGTCATGTGGCTGGCTACACAACCAAAGATAGTCCAGGTGTCCCTGTAAGAGGAGAGATTGAAGAGCTGTTGCCAGGTGCCTACGTGGACCTTCAGCATGATCCGGCCATGGGGAGGCCTCACACGCTCCTGCATTGCCCACATCTTGCCAAGCCATGGAAAACACTTGGGATTCATATCTAAAACCTAGTTTAAGCTTGGTGAGGACAGTGGCCTGGTACAGGGTTTGGGTCATAGATGGTGCTTGATTTCTGTTATATAAAGGGGTATATGATTTTGGAATATTTACCAAAAATGGACATTTTCTCTATAAAAATTATTGTATCTACTGAGATTATGTTATGTAAAGAAATAACATACACATGGAGAAAAAATACAAAGAAGGCATTGATATTCTACAGAAGTGGCAAGAAGATGTGGTGATAGGTGATATTTTTGCCTTTTCTTTCAATTTTGTAATGTAGTGACTTTTTTGGTAGAAGAAACCTAATTTTTAATTAAGGGAGAAACATTTGAAATACATTCAGTCTTTCTAGAAAACCTCACCTTCCCATAAAAGTTTAAGATGGAGACATACTTCCATTGTGAATCATGATGCTAACCAGTATTCAGATTTATTGGAAATGGACTCAGTTTTAAAATTGCTTTTCTCTTGTGGGCTGGAACCACAAATGATTGTTTGGGAGTTTTTCCCCTTTTCTTTCATGGAATTACTCAACTTGGCATGACCAGTGATTTGAGCTGAGAACATAGAACCCTTGATTTGCGGAAATCAGGCCGCCAAAGGTAGAGATCCAGTGGTCATTGTCTGAAGGGTTTCTTTTGTTCTTGGCCCTCCTGTCCCTGCTCTTACTGTGGGAGCTGAAGCTGTAGGTGCCTCTGAAGCCTTGCCATCCATGGTCACTTCCTGCCTGCTCCCCACCCACCCTGGGAAAGAGTTCCCAAGTGTCCCAAAGCACTGTGTTGCCTAATGCTTGTTGAGAGTCCACGTTTCTCTAGATCTAGCAGAAGTAAAGTTTCAGTTTGTTATATTTATAGTTTCAGGAATAGTTTGGGAATGGATTAATGAAAAATTTAAAATACTATCATTTTTATATCTTTTTTTGATACTTAATGCTTTAAAAGACATCAAAGTTATATTCTCCCATTACTCGTCCTATACAATTAAAATCTGTTTTTTGAAGTTGTAATAGATAAGTTAGCCTTAGGTCAGCCCATATTTGTGTAAACTCCAACCCACTGCCACAGCTGCTTTGGTTGTGATCTGTCATTATCTTACCCACTGTAGGGCAGAAGTGTTTCTGCCTCATGCCATTGCTGCTTTACTCTTCCTGAAGTGGTGTGGCTCTATCTCTGTAGTCCTTGGCACATGTGTCTCTGTCATTTCTGTCTGAGACTGTAGGCTCTCAGATGGCAGGGTGAAAAGGTTCTTTTGTTTGCTTAAATCTCTCATAATACCCTGAGTCTGTGGAGCTCAATAAATTCTACTTGATATTATTGATAGATTATTTGGAGCCTTTTATGTTAGAAAAGGGATTCTTGGCCGGGCGCAGTGGCTCACGCCTGTAATCCCAGCACTTTGGGAGGCCGAGGCGGGCGGATCACGAGGTCAGGAGATTGAGACCATCCTGGCTGACACGGTGAAACCCCGTCTGTACTAAAAATACAAAAAATTAGCTGGGCGTGGTGGCGGGCGCCTGTAGTCCCAGCTACTCAGAAGGCTAAGGCAGGAGAATGGCATGAACCCGGGAGGTGGAGCTTGCAGTGAGCCAAGATGGCGCCACTGCACTCCAACCTGGGCGACCGAGCGAGACTCTACCTCAAAAAGGAAAAGGGATTCTTAATCCAATGCTCCATTTTACAGATGAGAAGACTGAGGCTCAAAGACCATGATACCCTCAGGAGCCATGATTTACACTGTATTTAGGAATAGTGTCTAGGGTCAGCATCTAGTGTTGGCTGACTGCAGAGCAGCCTGGTTAGGAGCCCTGGGGTTGGGCGGGTCTGGGCTGCTGGTGCCACTGCAGTATCCCTCCCCTGGAACTTTGGGCCTGCTACCCACCCCTGTTCCTTCCTTTGTGAGATGGGGCTAGCAGTAAACTGCCTTGTTTCATCAGAGGCAGTATTGCATAATGAATGAGAGCCTGGGCCTAAATTAGGCACGAGTGCAAGCCCTCAGAAAACTATGTAGACCGAGAGAGACACACACACACATCTTTATGGCAGAGAGACAAGGCTTGGGAATGTTCTGATTTCATGTTTTGAATTGGTATAACCTTTGGGAGGATATCCTTGGAATCGCAGAGCTTCATTTACATCATGACTCTTTCCTGCCCGCCCACATTTTCTGAGTGGCCGGAGTTTTAAATGTGGAGCCCGTGAGTTTTTTTCTGTTGCCTCATTTTGGCCTGTGGCCTTTTGTTTTCTTGGTATGTCATGAGGCGAAATAAAGTGAAACTCAGTGCTGGTTAATAACTCCCATCATAATGTATATTTCTGTGAATGGCCTTTAGCCATTTGAGAGGAAAAAGGGTCATGTAAATTTCAGAAAGGCCTGATTGGCTGGAGACTCAGTGCAGTGTCACAGTTAAGAGTATTGATTTTTTAAAATTTTTAAATTTTGTATTATTGTGGTAACAAAGACATAAACGTAATACTGCCATCTTAACCATATTTAAGTATAAAGATCAGTAGTGTTAAGTATATTCACGTTGTTGTGCAATGGATCTGCAGAATTTTTCATCTTGTTAAACTGAAACTCTATGCCCAATAAACAACTCCTATTTCCCCCCCTCCCAGCCCCTGGCAGCCACCATTGTACTTTCTGTTTCTCTGAGTTTCACTACTGTAGATAACTCATATAAGTAGAGTCGTATGGTATTTGTCTTCTTATTTCTGGTTTATTTCGCTTAGCATAATGTCCTCAAGGTTCATTCACACTGTAGCATATGACAGGATTTCCCTCTTTTTTTTTTTTGAGTTATATTCTGTTGTGTGTATATTTCACATTTTCTTCATTCATCTGTTGACATTTGGGTTGCTTCCACCTTTTGGCTATTGTGAGTAATGCAGCTATGAACATGGGTGTGCAAATGTCTCTTCAAGATCCTGCTTTCAGTTCTTTCAGATGTATACCCAGAAGTGGGATTGTTGGATCGATCATAGTGTAGTTCTGTGAGTAACCCTCATACTGTTTTCCGCAGCTGCCATGCCATTTCACATTCCCTCCAACAGTGCCCAAGGACTCCAGTTCCTCTACGCCCTCACCCACACTTGTAATCTTCTGGATTGCAGATTTTCTGGATCAATCATCTGGATTACACTTGATTTTCTGTGTTGGGCCTGGATATTTAGAAAAGTATTCCTCCTTTGGAGTGGTAAATATGTGAAGTTTTTATTATAAAATAATGGCCATCCTAATGAGTGTGAGGTAATATCTCATTGTGGTTTTGATTTCCTTCATGGTTAATGTGGTTGGGCATCATTTCATGTCCTGGTTGGCCATTTATGTTTCATATTTGGGGAAATGTCTTTTCAAGTCTCAAATCCTTTGCCTATTTTTTAATTGATTTATTTGATTATCTGCTGTTGAGTATGGATTATTAAATCAGACTGGCCTGAACTTAAATTGTGGCCCTTCCATTTTTGAGCAAAAGCAGCTGCGTGTCCCACTTGTGCCTTGGTTTCTTCGGTGTAATGCCGGCGTAATGATAGCCCCACCTTGTAGTTAGGACTGTTGGGGCAGTCAGTGATGGAAGCACTCACTCCAGAGGAGCTTGTTAGTAAGGAGAAGGCAGCCGGTCCATTCCTAATAGGGATCTAAAGGAAGGAAGAAGGGCTGAAGGAAATAAAAAGAGCCTCCTCCATGAATGGCAGCCATTCTTGAAATCCACCCTGACTGCCTTCATTTTTAATGTTAGTGGACTTTTAAGACAACCAAAAGGTTGTTCTTGGATGACCAGAGACTGTGGCATAGGGAGGATGGTCATGTTGCCAAGGACCTCTCTCAACCTCCTGGGTAGTGTGCTGCTGGTAGTTTGCATAATTGCTTCAGCTTTTTGGCAAAGTGCATGTAAAAGCCTAAAGTCACAGCCAGAGGAAACCTGGTTCCTGAGATGGCAGCTTGATGCTCCTGCCCCATCCCAGGTACACACCTCGCTGGGCAGCTCTGGCTCTGAATTGAGAGGGACAGCAAAAACCTCCAACTAACAATACTGAAAAGCAGGCACTGGGGGCTTTGGGGGAAGGTTCTTTTCAAAACTCGTAATGGGGAAAGACAAAAGACTGGGAATCATTGTAAAGAAGTTAGTCATAGATGCTTCACTCTTTAAAATCATCCCAGCACAAGGTTAAACAACATGCAGTTTTCACGACGTCCCGGAAGGTGATGAGTGCAGTGAGGTGAAATGTGGCCATCTGAGCACAGAATGACCAGGCTTGGAAGGATCGATTTCCCCTGTGCCGGCCCTCAGAATTTAAGGCACAACTTTTAAGCTGAGCGTGCAGCACTTGATTTTCTGTGTTGGGCCTGGATGTTTAGAAAAGTATCCCTCCTTCAGAGGGGTAAATATGCAAGTTTTTACTGAACTATTTCATTTTATCAAAGCAGCTGACTTCTCCTGCCTCCCCTCTTTCTGTCTTGGGGTTGAATATTTGGTCCCATGTAACAACTCTTGATTCTTAATGATGCCAAATGGAAGCTGCACGTGCTGGAATTTGCCATATTCAGTTATTGTCAGTAGAGACTTTCTTAGTCTCTCTTTTTTTTTTTTTTGGAGACAGAGTCTTGCTCCGTCACCCAGGCTGGAGTGCAGTGGCCCAATCTTGGCTCACTACAACCTCTGCTTCCTGGGTTCAAGTGATTCTCCTGCCTCAGCCTCCTGAGTAGCTGTGATTGCAGGCACGTGCCACCACACTTGGCTAATTTTTGTATTTTCAGTAGAGATGGGGTTTTGCCGTGTTGGCCAGACTGGTCTTGAACTCCTGACCTCGTCATCTGCCCACCTCAGCCTCCCAAAGTGCTGGGATTATAGGCATGAGCCACCACGCCTGGCCACAGTCAGTAGAGACTTTCGAAAGAAAATATTACTTCTTTAATGATGTTTTTAGTCCAAGTAAATTGTGGTAATGTTTAAGAAATTTGCTTACCACAAAAACGGTTTTCAAGGAGCATTTGAACTTGTCCACTTTAAGTCATAAAACAGATTAAAGTGTTTGAAATCTGTTGGGATTGTAAATGTATGTCAGAATGCTGACTTTTAAGAGATCTTGATGATCATATCATATGTTTTCATTTTCAACTACAGGAGAACATTCAAGACTGAAACTTAACACAACTAAAACCCGAGTTTCCCACTTGCCTAAGCCATAGATACCTAAAAAGTATGCAACTTCCCAAGTTGATTTCTTTCAGGATATGGGCCCTTCAAAGGAAAGCAGTGAGGCTGGGGTTTTCCAGGTGGAAAGGTCACATTTCCACATATAACTCACTGAACGTTGTATTGGGTTGGGAGAAGAATTGGTTCACTATTTTAAACTTTTTGTTTCATCGTGAGGACTTCCCCATCCCCTCTCCTCAGCAAAGCACAAAAGTATTTCCTAATTTTTAAGTCATGGGCTTCCTTTAATGGATTCTGACCTCAGATCACTTCCAGATAAGCATTGTGTAATGGGATGGGTGGGGTTAGATATTTTAGTCACAGATGCATGAGAGGAGGGAGGGTGGAGGGCAACAAAGTTTATAACTGGAGCCTATAGCAATTTAATCTCTTGTCTTCAGCCAGGTCACAGAGTCTCACTTCAGGACAGCTGTGCAAGCAGAATCCCCGTCAGGATTTTCTTGATGCCCTTGACCATCACCTGTACATGCCTCTGGGACCTTTCCTCCTTTCTCTTTTTATTTTTTTCCCTTGGTCACATGTTTTATTCTACTACATATCCCACCAGCTCTTCTCTGCAAGTTACAGAGCTGTGATGGCACCTTGCTCATTGATTATTTCTGGTTGAATAGTTTCCAATGGCACCTCTCCGGAGATGAGTCCTGTATTAGTCTGTTCTCATACTGCTAATAAAAACATACCTGAGACTGGGTAATTTATAAAGGAAAGAGGTGCATTTGACTCACAGTTCAGCATGGCTGGGGAGGCCTCAGGAAACTTACAATCGTGGTGAAAGGGGAAGCAAACATGTCCTTCTTCACATGGCAGCAGGAGAGAGAAGTGCTGAGCAAAAGGGGGAAAAGCCCCTTATAAAACCGTCAGATCTCATGAGAACTAACTCACTGTCATGAGAACAGGATGGGGGAAACTGCCCCCATGATTATCTCCACCTGCTCCCTCCCACAACATGGGGATTATGAGAACTATAATTCAAAATGAGAATTGGGTGGGGATATAGCCAAACCACATCAAATCCCAAGTGCGCATGTCTGACCCTGATCCCTTTATGTGAGACTGGGGTCATGATCCTCCTGCGCACATCTTCTGAGCCCTATTCCTACTTGGGCATGCTTAGGCACTTCAGCATCTGCATCCTATTGATGTCTTAAGGATGGTTCCAGACCTTGGAGGTGTGCACGATGCACTGCTGATGAAAACCTAGAATATAGAATGGAAGTTACATTTATTCATAGAGTGAAAATCCAAAAATAGACCAGAGAGAAAATATATGAAAATATCAAGAATGCTTATCTTAGGGAGGTAGAATTATACGTAATGTTTTTTTCCTTAGATAAATATATAGGTAGATATAATATTAGTGTTTACAGTTTCTCTGCCACCAACTAAAATATTTTTTTCAGGAGGAAAAGAAACCCAGCCAGCTAACATACCTAAAAACCATCTCCTAGGCCCAAGAGGGAAAAATTGAGCTCCTTTTCTTGAAATTGCCCTTTGTGCCACTGTTGTATTATTTTACCAGTCACTCCAGATTCCAGGCTCCTCTACCTGAGTTCTCGCTCCTTCCACAGTGGAACTTATACCTTCCTGTTTGCTGGCTGCCACTCAGATTTAGGCTCTGTGTTTCAGACCTCAGTGACTGTAATAGCCGTTCCTTCTACCTCTTAGGACGGTTCTTTCTGTAATAGCCTTTATCATCATATCATCAGGGGATGATAGCTTTTAATGAGGGTCTAAAATTTGCAGGTAAGATATCCCTGCCTCTGACATGAGATAGGTGTATTGCATGTTATTTAACATATGACTATACTGAGTGCGCAGTTGTATGTAAAAGCATTGTTCTAGGTACTGGATTGAAAGTGGACCAAATGCTAAGATAAAGGAGCATACAAGTGTCGTAAGGAAGACAGTTGCCAAGAGAGAAGAAAGAGTGGGGAAATGTTGTGTCTACTAAGTTCAAGGTTCTGAATTGGAAAGCTGCAGCTATTGAGGAGAAGAGTCTTAAAATTCCCAAAGGGTTTTTGTTATCTTTTATTGATGCAATACTATTTTGTGGCATAAACCTTAATAATTTTGGGGTTGAAACTCTATCAGGATAAAATGATCCTTTTCTATCCTAAGCTTAATAAACATTATTTAAGTACAAATTAAATACATAGAATCTGCCCATCTATATTATAAATGTCATTTGGCAGAAACTACACCTTGACTTTTGGTTCTTTCACAAAACCTTAATTTTTTTTTTTTTTTTTTTTGCCTTCAATGCATTTTGTCTGATTTTACATTAAAAGCTTGTGATTTCTCAAGTCTTGAGTCTGGGGAGCCGTCGTCATCTTTTTTTCCCCTCTCTCTTGTCTTCTGGATGTTCAAGCGATTTTAATTAGATGTTGGGCTTTTATGTTAAGTGCTGGCATTGCACTCCATGATAATCCAGGGACTTGGAAGCACATGTTATGCATCGCCCTGGGTTGATGCAGTGGAACTGGGGTGGGTTGGAGGTACTGTTCTAAATCTGCTTCTTGTGGTGGGGTAGGTCAGGTTGTCCTGTGTTGACAAGGAAGAAGTCTGGGTGAGGAAGCGGGATGAAAGTAGACCAGATGCTAGAGTCCACTTTCAAGTAGGATCCCAGGACCTGGCTTAAAGTTAAAGAACAGCAAAGATGAAAGGTGCTGCACAGCAGCACCAGGTCAGTGGCCACGTTAATGACCTAGAAAGCAAGTGCTGTGAATTCAAAAGAAAGGACAGCTCTGAGCCAGAGTACTTGGTGCCTTTGCTCAAACAAATCCTTTTCTGGCACCCCCAGGCCTCCCCTCCCGCTTCAAAAAGTTTCTGAATTATGCCAATCCATTGAGGCTCAGCTCAAGGCCATCCCATGCCTTTCCGTTGTAATAAAACCTTATTTCCTGGGCTTTAAACATATTCCTTTTTTCTTAGGTACAGAATGAACTTTTTAAAAAGGGAAGTTGTCAGAGGCTCTGTAAAACGTTAAATCAAACCTGCTTTGCTTTAGTGATGGGGTAGTTTGGAATCAGATTTGCTCCTGTTATAGACTGAAAATTTGTGTCCCCCCAAAATTCCTATGTTGAAGCCCCAGTGCAGTGTTACGGTGTTTGAAGGGAGGCCCTCGGGAGGTGATTTAGTTGAGATTGTATGAATGAAGCCCTCATTAATGGGATTACTGTCATCCCAATAAGAGGTAGAGACCCCAGAGCTTCCTCTCTCTTCACCCTGTGAGGATACAGCAAGAAGGAAGCTCTCTGCAAGTCAGGAAGAGACAGGGCTCTCACTAGAATACACTTGTGCTGGCACCCTGATCTTGGACTTCCCCTCCAGAACGGTGAGAAACAAATGTGTGTTGTTTAAGCCACCCAGTCCCTATTAGAGCAGCCTGAGCTCCATTCTCCACTCCCTGGCTTCCTGCATGGACTCTGCAACCAGAGCTTCACGGGGCATAGTTTAAAAGCTATTTCTCTGTAACACAGCCACTTTTCTGTTTCCAGGTCTAATTTTGACCCTCATAACACTTTGTTAGGGGAGATTTGAGGGTAAGGAAGTTGGCTTGCTTTTCGTTTCACCACGTCTCAGTAGAAACAGAAGCAGAAAGGCCCTGAGATACCGAGCCCGCCTTTCTCGGCAGGGTGTGGCAGCACCCTGGGCTGGGGCAGCACCCGGGGCTGGGGAGGCCAGGGCTGGAGGGGAGGCTCCCATGGTGGAGGGGTTGAAAGCTGGGTTGTAATGAACTGCTTTTCTGCAGATGCCTAAATGATGTGGGTTGAGAAATCATGATCTTAGCTTTTAGTAGTATATTTTTCTGTTTATGTTAAGTAAGTCATCGGTCTGTCTCTGACTATGTTCAGATCTGGAAGTTTTCTGGAAGGAAATTTGTTATTGCTGTAATAGTGTGGGTTGTTGATCTGGATTAGCAGGGAGCGGCCCCTAATGCATTTCTTAAGAAAATGGTATTTAGTTCAGACTTTGGCTTTGAACTTTGCCTTTGACAAAGATAAAAAGGGTGACTTGACTGGTGTTTGAAAAGCATGGTGATATGGCCAGGGGCGGTGGCTCACGCTTCTACCCCAGCACGTTGGGAGGCGAGGTGGGCAGATCACCTGAGGTCAGGAGTTCGAGACCTGCCTGGCCAATGTGGTGAAACCTCGTCTCTACTAAAAATACAAAAAAATTAGCCAGGCGTGGTGGTGTGCACCTGTAATTCCAGCTACTTGGGAGGCTGAGGCAAGGGAATCACTTGAACCCTGGCAGGCGGAGGTTGCAGTGAGCCAAGATTGCGCCATTGCAGTCCAGCCTGGGCAACGAGAGCGAGACTCCATTTAAAGAAAAAAAAAAAAAGCAAAATATATTACATTTTAAAACTCTATTTAATGGTCAGGTCATCCATCCTTAATGGGTTGAGTCATTGCTAAAATAATTTAAAATAATGTATTTAAAAGGTACCTTTGTTCCCTAGTGTCACATAATGTGAAACATCCCATAAAGGTAACTCTGTAACATAAAGTAAGTGGCTAAAAAAGTGCTGAACACCAAAGGCCAGAGATTCAACCTTTTGTGTGCGTTAGAATTTCCCAGTTGTTCAAATCCAGGTTGCTGGATCTACCCCAGAGTTTTTGATCCAGTAGGTTTGGGGTGGAACCAAGAATTTGCATTTCTAACAAGCTCCCAGGTGGTGCGGATGCTGAAGCTCGTGTGGGGACCACATTTTGAGAACTTCTCCCGTAGACTGAACTCATGGTCTAGGTTCTGTCAGCTGTGACCCGTATGCTGCTGGAGGGAGTGGCCAGATGTCCTGACCTCTGTGCCCACAGTGAGGTCCAAGCTGAGTAGGTTTGACCAGCAGCTGTCATCACAGAGTGAACAATGTAAATAACGAATGTTGGGTGGTCTGACACCTTTTAAAAAAAATCCACATGGAGGAGATCAGAGGGCTAAGTGTGGGCAGCAGTCAGGGTAACTCCATGTGGTTACTGCCCACTCACTGTCTGCTGTTTTTCACCTGTTCTTCAGAGTGTGGTCAGGATGGTGGCCTTGCCCAGCACAGGAGGTCCTTGTCCTTCTGACCATGTGACCCGACCCACCTCTTACCATCTGCGGGCACTCCCTGCCCCTTCCCTGAGCTGTGGGGAACTATTTGCAGTCATCAAATTCATCATGCTGCTTTCTTTTAATTCCCACACTTGCCAAGGTGGGAGTGCCCCTCATCTCTGGCATTCCTCCTTCCCAGCCGTGTGTCAGAACTCAGCACTGGACCTTTCCCCTTTCCCCACTCCCACCCCTCCCCACCCCCACGAATGTCTCACTTGGGATCATCTCTTCTGAGGTTGGGCCTGCACAGCCGCCCTCTGCACTCTCGCCACCCTATGGGCTGCCCTCGACCCCTTGGCACACAGACCTGCAACCGTGGCCTGCTCAGCTATCTCCTTAGGGGTGGAGCTTGGTTTTCTTTCATCAGTGTTCTGCAATGAGTTGAATGCATGATTGCTCACAGGAAGGTAGGGGAGGGATAAACACCTTGTGATATGTTTCTTACAAGGTTTTATATGTAGAAAGTTGTATGAAAGTGTCAGATATCTATATATGAAGTATATGTGAAGTTCTATGATAGTCTTGTGTAATTTAAGAATAAACTAAGGAGCTGAGTCCCAATCCCTTGAGTCGAGAGTTGCCTGGCACCCAGGGCCTGCTTGTTTCCCTCCACTCTGCGTGTTTGTTACTGGCCCCTCATAGGCTGTCCCAGCCCTCTTTGACTTCCCTCCTTTCGGCCCAGTCTTTCCTGAGATGCTCCAGGCTCCCTGGCCTCCTGCGTCTTGGAGCTCCTCTTGTGTTTGTTTTCTGTGCTCAGAGCGCCATGGTGCTGTTGGCCTCAGAGGAGGCGTCTGGGGTCCCTCGGGGCAGGCGCAGCAGGAGGAAGCTGTCTCCAGGGGCATGACCTTGGAGCTGAGCACTCCAAGAGGAGAGTCAGCCAGACAAAGAAAGGCCAGAACTCCACCCCATCCCACCCTATTTCTACGTGACCATGGGCCCTGGACACACCAAGACGGTGACCCGGGGCCTCCTATTGTTGCGGGGAGCCCCTGGGAAAATGTTGGTATTTTCTTCATAGAACAGTATTCTCCAGTATTCTTCAGTAAATTAACTTTCTTTTTTGTCCCCAATCCCAGTCTGATTGTGAAGAAGTCTGAGCAACAGAAAGATTTTGCCAAATAGATTATCTTTTTTTAGAACAAAATAGATAATGATATTAATAGGAACTCGGCACTTACTCTTGTCCAAGTACTGTTTTTAAGTGCTCTCAAGGATGTTTCATTTAATCCCCACAACAAAGCTGTGGGGGGTGGGGGGTGGATGCTATTATTGTCTGTGATTTATGAATGAGGAAACTGACACACAGAGGGGTCAAGGAGCTTGCCCGTTTCCTGGTAGTTAGTACCAGAGCTGGCATCATCAGTTGCCTGCTCCTTTTCCTCTTTGCTTTTGTATCCATTACCCCAAGGCATTAGGATGAGCCAGCCAAGTTCTAGTCCTGGCTCCACCACCCGGTTAGCTCTGTGTCCCGTGCCTTGCCATGGAGGGATAAAACCAATTCCTAGCTTATCCATTGGTTGTGAAGATGAAATCAGTGGGGTACTAGTAAAGCAAACTGCCCGGCACATAGTAAGTGCCCAGAAAATGTGACATCGGACCTCTTTAAGCTTCGGTTTCCACATCTGGGAAGAGAGTGGGGGTTGAGCTAAGTCATTTTCCAGTGTCCCTTTCAGCTCCACGTTCCTGTGAGCACTGACAGTTTCCTCACAATCCTGAAGAAAGAAGGAAAGTAAGGGCGGAGTGGCGAAGGTCGCCATTGTGACGTGGCTGCTGGTGGGAAGTCCCTGGGGAGGCAAGGCCCAGCTCCCCAGACACAGCCCTCAGGTGCTCGTCCTGGTGGCACTGGGCCATGGTGGGCTTTTCCACCCCAGCATGTCTCATAAAATTACAGGAACCACAGTTGAAAATCAGTGTTATAGAAATGGTAACAGGACAGGGCAAACTGTTTCAAAGATCAGCACTTAGGATTCTGGCTGTGGTTGAATATTTGTTTCTTTTTAGTTTTGTTGTCTTTAATCAAGAACTGAGAGCCCTGACTTTCAGCTCCTCAAAAAGTACAGCTTCCTTCCCCTTGCAGATGCAAAAACGAACGTCATTTTTTTCCAAGGATAATTTTCTCCCATGCATTATGTCCTGTCTTCGGCTTTTTCTTGATTCTTCTCCAGCTCCTGTAGACCTCCCACTTAGAGCCACCAGCCGCCCACCACCGGGGCTGCACAGAGCTCCTGGTGCTCTGTGCCCTGGGCTCACCCAGCCAGGCCTGTTCTCTGTGCCTCTTCCTGGTTCTCTTCCCTGGACTTCCCACTGCCATGCGGTCGGTGCTCCTCTGAACTGTTGTCATGACCTCTAACCAGACTGAGTCAGGACTTTTGACTTCCTCATCTCTAAGTCATCTTCCACAGCCTTGGAAGTTTACCCTAAACAGCTATTTTGGGAGAGAGTGGGGATAAAGATCTGCAGGCCTCTTGCTCCTGGCCCTTGTTTCTGCTTATCTTGGCTTCTCTTTTTAAGTATGTGTGTGCCTGTCTCCTCTTCACACCCCTCCCCTCCCATGGCTCCCATCTCAGGCAGAGTTAGGTGCTCTGTTCTGTGTCCATAGCGCTTTTTCAAGCACTTGTACTCACCATTTGGTAGTGGCCTTTCATGTGTCTGATCCGCTATGTTATACACTCCCTGCCTGCCAGGATATTGTTCTGGTGCTGAAGAATGTATATATCAAATCACTCTTGCTTTAAAAACCCCCAGTCCTCTGGAATTCCCAATTTCTTACTAATTAATATGTGGATTGACTAGACCTTAAGCAACCTAAAGTCAGCCGGCCTTGTCTTCTGTATTCATGCGCATACTATCTGGTCATTAGACAAAATGGGTCATTTTCAGTGATGAGTTAATAATTACCTGCACACCTTGTTTATGCTGGTCCATTTACCTAAAATGGCTCCCATCAATTAAACCTGTATGGATTTTACCTGTCCTTCTAGAACCACCCCCCTTTCCACAAAAACTGACAACAATGATGGTAAGAAGAATGGTAGTTGACATTTTATTAAATGTTCACTGTGTGCAGGCTTGTTTTTTTCCACACATTACCTAGTTCACAATAACCCTATGAGCTAGGCAGTACGATGCAGATTTCGCAGATTAGGAAACTGAGGTGGCAAGTGAGGAGATAACCCATTTGAGGTTGAGTAGCTGGATCAAGGTAGAGCCAGGTTCGGTCCCAGATACCTGGCTCCAGGGCCCATGCTCTTGACCTGATAAACAGCCGAAATTCATCTTTCTTTGCTGAACTTCCGGAACACTTTCTTTGTATTTCCCTTATTTTAGTAGTCTTGTACTTCTCTGCTACCCTGATTCAAACCTGGATTTCTAGCAGCATGCCTGGCATGAGGCAAGAACTTAACAGTATTTCTTTATACCAAATGAATGTTGTCTTTAAAACATTCTGTTTTCCTCTAGCTAGACTGTCATATAATGCAACTGTGGGAAATAATCAGGTTCTCATTGGAGTATTTTCCATAAAAGATCCACAGAAGTCATGTCAGGGTTAGCAGTGGACTTGGGCAAATGAATCCGTTCATTCATTGAGTGTCCCATACGTATCTGCTGTTTCCCAGGCATGGAATATGGCAGGGAACACAGAAATCTCTGCCTCCTGGGCTCTGCTTTCTGTTGTAGTAGAGGTAAAGCTGCTCATACTTTGTAAACAGTTTGACAACATTAAGTCTACGTGGTCATTTTACTTTGTTTTTTCTAAGAAATTTCCTTGAGCTGTTGGTAACAACAGACGCTGCAGATTTTAATCCCTGTTGTTGTTAACTTTTCTCCAGAGATTTAATGTTCAGTTTTCTCCTTTCCAGAATCGATTTATGTTGTTCAAATAGAGGGTTGAGAATAACTGGAATTTTTTTAACTTCTTTTTTTTTTTGGCATAGAGTTCAGAATTTTCAGGAGGGATGAAGAGAGTTATAAAATGCTCTATGGTGGGTAACACACAGAAAAAGCCAGGAAATTGGAGAATAAGGATCTGTCTTCTCCTTTCTTTCTAGAGCTCCTCTTTCTTACAGGTCATTTAACATGTGATCTAATGTCATGTCCTTAAAAGGAGGAGAACTGCAGTTCAGAACTTAATGTCAGTGCTTTGTGAAAATGCAAGAGAGGATCCCTGTATTCTACACTTGAGAGAGCCAGATATTAGACAAATAAGAGGTCGTGTGCACATTGCTTTTTCTCTTTCTCGATCATGGCATTGATTCTGTTCATAACAATGATGCAATGTCGTACTCTTCCCCACACATTTGTGTGCAGATAGAAAGAATGCAACAGCACAGAGTTGTTGGGGAATAATTTGGCATCTGAAATATGGACATACCAGCATAGATCATATTTATGACTCTGTTGGGAGTGTCACAGCAATGATTTAATAGGAGGCAGTTGTCTCCAAGGCCTCCTGAATTATGACTGGTTTTAAAATTCTTAGAACCCATTGGAGGCTATTGTTTCTGGAAGGCTACATAATTTAAGTTCTCCACATCCTGTCATTATAGGAGATGTCAGAATAGTAAAATCTAATCCTGGACTAAGGTGTTATCACAGCTCTTTGGTTTGGTGGCTTTGCAGACTTTATAAATATGCCTGTCAGTGCCTGTGGTCTCCACAGTTGGGTGTCAGCGGCGAATATCATTTCTCACATTTTGCATGGAGGGACTGGAACCCAGAAGGCATGCATTTTCCCAAGAGGCACCAGCACAGTTGGCCCAAGAGGTAGAGCAGCCCCTCCTTCAGCTCAACCTCCACTACACTGAGCCAAGCCACACTTCCTACACTGGCCTCTGTGCAGCTGTCTCTCAGCAAGAATGCAAGTCAGGGAGAGAAGCCAGATCCCTGGGATTGTTCTAGAGAACAGAAACCTCAGAGTAGCCCTCCTTAGACCACCTAACACATCGCATCCCTGCATACATATAAGGGACTCAATGCTGGTAGGATTGGCTTAGGAATGATGTAAGTGAAAACAGTGCCTGGGTTTATCATTAGAACAAAGTTCTCAGCTGACAGTTGCTTCGGACTTTGATTTTATTCTCCTCGACCTGCCACTCCACTCAAGTCCACATCTCTCAAGATTGCACATGCCTGAAGGAGCACTGATTACAAAGCTGTAGCCTTGTCCCCAGTCTGAATCTTTCTGCATTGTTGAGAAAGCAGCTTACTTGGACTGAATCAGCAGGCCAAATTTAGAACAAAGATTTTAACTATCTCCCTTTATAAATTATTGAGCTATTTTGTAGCCAGCTACTCTAATATGAACAAAAAATATTATAAAACTTTGTTGTTAATCTATACAACTTTGTTGTTAAACTATAAAATCCGTAATTGTGAAATGAATTTGGATAAAGGAGATACATTTTTACCCTTTCCCAGGGTTCAGGAGAGACAAAATGGTGAGATTTTAACTCTGAATCAGAGATTCTTATTAGAGGTGATTTTGTTCCTCCTGACCCCTAGGGGACATTTAGCAATGCCTGGAGGCATTGATGGTGGGCAGATGCTACTATGCCCAGAGAGACTGCTAAACATTCTACAGTGTATAAAACAGTTCCTCGTGACAAAGAATTATCCAGCCCCAAAATGTCAGTAGTGCTGAGGTTGAGAAACCCTCCTCTAAACTCTTGGGTTTATTTGCTAACCTTTACGGTGGATCAGCTTTTACTTAGTTCATGCAGAGGTGAAATTAATACTAGTGCTCAAATACGTCTTTGACTTGGCCTGGGTCCCCTGAGCAAGTCTGGGACAAGCTCCTGCCATGTGTTGAGGACCTGAATTCAGGCAACTGACAACAGTATTTGAACTGTGTTCTCAGTGGTGGGAGTGAAGGAGATGAGCCCATGTGCTAGTAAGTGCATAGGGTTGCATGAGGAAATAGAGAGTAAAGCTGCAGTGTGGAGCCCTGCTATTCAGAGTGTGCTTGGAGAACTAGCAGGGGAGGCATTATTGGGGGGCTTGATGGAAATGCTCCCCTCAGACTTGCTGATTCAAATCTTTAATTTAGCAAGATCCCCAGTGAGGCTTGTGCATGTAGAAGTTAGAGAAGCATGGGGTAAACTTTTCTTTTTTTTTTTTGTTTTTACTTTGGAGGAAAATACACCTTTTTTCACATCATGGCTCTGACTCTTACTAGCTGTGTGACCTTGGCCAAGTTATAAAACCTCACTGCACCTTACTTATTTTAGCTGGAAAATGGAGATCATAATATCACCCATCCTATGAGATTGTTGTAAAGATCAAACAAGCTTATTTGTGTCAAGAACTCATATGGTAAAAGCTCAACAAATTGTCGCTAGTGATAGTAAGAAAAAGATCACAAAAGTAGAAAACATTAGGCAGACAGCTTACGTCTTAAACCTCACAGTTGTCGTCACCAAACAATACTTGTGTTTTTGCAGATCCAGTTTCTCTGAATACTAAAATAAAACCGGAATTTGATAAACTTCTATAGACAGTGGTCCTTGTCAGTAGCCCAAGTGGCAGAGAGTACATGGATCTCGGGACAGGCAGCCTCTACTGCTAGGAATGTTCCATCCTCCTGGCTTGAGTTACACCTGCTCATTGTGATTCCGAATTTGAAAGGAACACAGTAGGAAGTTTCAAGACCCTGGGTAGAGGAAGGCTGTGGTAAACAGGAAGGATGAGATTAGAAGGAGTTTAGGTGAGGTAAACCCTTGTTTTACTAGTAGGATTTAAGAATATCCAGGTCAGGTGGGCGTGGTGGCTCACACCTATAATCCTAGCACTTTGGGAAGCCGAGGTGAGCAGATCACCTGAGGTCAGGAGTTCGAGATCAGTCTGGCCAACACGGCGAAACCCCGTCTCGACTAAAAATACAGAAATTAGCCAGGCATGGTGGCGCATGCCTGTAATTCCAACTACTCACTCAGGAGTCTGAGGCAGGAGAATCACTTGAACCTGGGAGGTGGAGGTTGCTGTGAGCTGAGATCGTGCCACTGCATTTGCCTGGGCAACAGAGCGAGATTCCATCTCAAAAAAAAAAAAAAACCAACAAAAAAAAACGTGTGTGTGTGTGTGTGTGTGTGTGTGTGTGTGTGTGTATCCAAGTCAACCCCACCTAACCTCAACGGAGCTCCCCTCTGTTGCCTGGCTGGGTCCTGGGTTCTCTTGACACACAAGAGATTGTGAGAGTGCATGGAAACGCTGCCCTCATTATCAGGGCGGCGCCTGCCATGCC
>NW_012102599.1:803931-804936 GCF_000951045.1 Mandrillus leucophaeus
CTTTGGTTTGGTGGCTTTGCAGACTTTATAAATATGCCTGTCAGTGCCTGTGGTCTCCACAGTTGGGTGTCAGCGGCGAATATCATTTCTCACATTTTGCATGGAGGGACTGGAACCCAGAAGGCATGCATTTTCCCAAGAGGCACCAGCACAGTTGGCCCAAGAGGTAGAGCAGCCCCTCCTTCAGCTCAACCTCCACTACACTGAGCCAAGCCACACTTCCTACACTGGCCTCTGTGCAGCTGTCTCTCAGCAAGAATGCAAGTCAGGGAGAGAAGCCAGATCCCTGGGATTGTTCTAGAGAACAGAAACCTCAGAGTAGCCCTCCTTAGACCACCTAACACATCGCATCCCTGCATACATATAAGGGACTCAATGCTGGTAGGATTGGCTTAGGAATGATGTAAGTGAAAACAGTGCCTGGGTTTATCATTAGAACAAAGTTCTCAGCTGACAGTTGCTTCGGACTTTGATTTTATTCTCCTCGACCTGCCACTCCACTCAAGTCCACATCTCTCAAGATTGCACATGCCTGAAGGAGCACTGATTACAAAGCTGTAGCCTTGTCCCCAGTCTGAATCTTTCTGCATTGTTGAGAAAGCAGCTTACTTGGACTGAATCAGCAGGCCAAATTTAGAACAAAGATTTTAACTATCTCCCTTTATAAATTATTGAGCTATTTTGTAGCCAGCTACTCTAATATGAACAAAAAATATTATAAAACTTTGTTGTTAATCTATACAACTTTGTTGTTAAACTATAAAATCCGTAATTGTGAAATGAATTTGGATAAAGGAGATACATTTTTACCCTTTCCCAGGGTTCAGGAGAGACAAAATGGTGAGATTTTAACTCTGAATCAGAGATTCTTATTAGAGGTGATTTTGTTCCTCCTGACCCCTAGGGGACAAGCTCCTCTTTCTTACAGGTCATTTAACATGTGATCTAATGTCATGTCCTTAAAAGGAGGAGAACTGCAGTTCAGAACTTAATGTCAGTACTTTG
>NW_012102599.1:807161-809013 GCF_000951045.1 Mandrillus leucophaeus
TAGTTTTTATTTTTAAAATATTTATTGCCACAAGTTTAGAAAATAGAGGGAAAACATAAATAACAGTACATATAAACCCAGTATTTTGTCCCTTCTTTTGTTCACCAGTTATTTCTCAGGCACCTACTGGGTGCCAGCAACTGTGCTCAGTGTGGTGACCAAAACCCTGGTCAATGAGGCAGCAAGGTTCTAACCTTGTTAGAGCTTACGGTTGAGTAGCTGAAATTTTGATTTTTTTTCTGTGCCCCTAGTAAATATATGATAGCAAACAATAAGAGCTATTTTTTGGTTTATTGTGTTCTTACTCTGTGCTGGGCCCTGTTCTCAGTGGTTTGTAGCCTATTAACTCAGTTTGTTTCCCAGCACTCTGAGGGGAGGCTCTGTCATTCCCACTTGACAGATTGGGAAGTGGAAGCATCAGGAGGTTAAGCAACTTGTTAAAGATCACAAAATCAGTAATGGCAGAGTCTTGATCAGAATCCCGGCAGCCTGGCTCCAGAACCTGCCCTATTAATCAACGAACTGTACTGCCTCTCATAATACGTATCAAATTGAGATGATACTTTATAATTTCAATTCTTGCTTTTCTATTGAACAGTACACAGTAACATCCACCTATAATACCTATAAACCCCCAAAAGATGTAGAATTTTAGTTTATTCATTTGTCTGATAGGATCATAATGAAATAAGACTCTATAAAGCTGTGTAATTTAGACATAGGAAACATTTGGATTGTAGTGGTATGTAGTGGGAACAAATGGTCTTCTGAATCAGGAAGAGGTGAGTTAGAGTATGCCGGTGTACCTACTTACTCACTGTGTGACCTTGGGCAAGTTTCTGAACCTTAGTTTCCTTTCCAGGCTAATATCTGCCTTCTGAACTTGTTACCAGGATTAAATGAGTCTACCTACATAAAATGCCCGGCACAGTGCCCGGCGCTTGGTAGAGGGTCTGCTAATGGTTACTGTTATTACTGCCTATTAAATACATTTTAATTTTCTTTCAGAATAGCCAGATAGCACAGTGGTTAAGAATGCACATGAAAGCCAAACTGTTGAGTTCCAGTCCTGGCTCGACTCCTTCCTAGCTATGTGACGTTAGGCAAGTTACATAAACTCCCTGTTCCTCAGTTTGCATTTCTTTAAAACTGGATAGTTATAATACCCATGACTTAGAGTTTTTTGTGAGTGTTAAATTATTGTACATAAAGCTCTGAGAACAGTTTGGTACAGAGTAGGCACTGTGTGAACGTTTTCTATAATTATCAATAATTACTAAATAACATTTTCAGAAGAAGATAAGAATATTACACCTTAAAAAGCAGGTATCTTTAAATACTTCCTCGGCTACTGAAGTTTTGCTTACTATTTGATATATCATTTGTTTCATGTTTGTGGCTCAGACATGGCTTATGCCAATGCTTATTAAAACCTGAATTTTAAATTTGGTGATATTACTATATTTTATCTGAATGAACAGAATTTGCTGATTTGGCACTATGTTTGAATGTGCATTTTTTTTGTTGAAAAATGACGATTCTGGAATGCCCTTCTCCCTTTCCAGATTATTCAGAGCTGGGAGAGCTTCCCCCACGATCTCCTTTAGAACCAGTTTGTGAAGATGGGCCCTTTGGGCCCCCGCCAGAGGAAAAGAAAAGGACATCTCGTGAGCTCCGAGAGCTGTGGCAAAAGGCTATTCTTCAACAGATACTGCTGCTCAGAATGGAGAAGGAAAATCAGAAGCTCCAAGGTTGGTTTGCCATCTTGATATTGAACAGGCCTGGTCTTATCTTGGCTCTGAAGTGAATCACATCAGACATAAGCATACTGTCTTAAAAATATAGCAGCATG
>NW_012102599.1:809063-815519 GCF_000951045.1 Mandrillus leucophaeus
TTTTTTTGTTGAAAAATGACGATTCTGGAATGCCCTTCTCCCTTTCCAGATTATTCAGAGCTGGGAGAGCTTCCCCCACGATCTCCTTTAGAACCAGTTTGTGAAGATGGGCCCTTTGGGCCCCCGCCAGAGGAAAAGAAAAGGACATCTCGTGAGCTCCGAGAGCTGTGGCAAAAGGCTATTCTTCAACAGATACTGCTGCTCAGAATGGAGAAGGAAAATCAGAAGCTCCAAGGTTGGTTTGCCATCTTGATATTGAACAGGCCTGGTCTTATCTTGGCTCTGAAGTGAATCACATCAGACATAAGCATACTGTCTTAAAAATATAGCAGCATGATAGTCTAATATACGTATCTGTCTACATCTGTTTACTTTTTCATAGTAATATTAATACTGTTTACTTTCTGGTGATCTAATGATAGTTTCAACAACTATATTCATTATTCCTCTATGGTCACTGTTAGTACAGTATCTAGAACTTCTGAGATAAAAGTTTTAAATCTAAGCTCTAAAGCGCTGAAAGGTGCTTTTTGTTTTCCCCCCTCTCTCTCTCAGTCTACTTTATCCTCAGCCATAGTCTGTGCCTGTGTGTTAGGTATGAACTTTTCTTGTGTAAGTCATTAAAGTGCATAACTTCACTCTATGTGCTTTCTCAGTGAGTTGCGAGTAATCTGAAGCAGAAACATTAGCTGAATTCTACGTGTACTGACATCAATAGTGTCAAAATATGACATGAACTTTGAATGTTTAGATTTTGTTCTTTTCCTGTTTCCATACTGATACTGGAACCAATTAATATTATCTTCAAAGTAGCTTAAGATGCAAAGTTTACATACCTTTTGGAAAGAGCATGGGTCTTAGGGTATCTAGAGAATTAATTGCCCAGCTATAAAGTAGTGAAGATTTTGAGCAGAAAGTCTACATAATCTCTTTGAAAGGGAAGATGTAGCAGATGGTTCAGTCACCCTGCCATTGCCCCAGAACAATTTTGGAATTGAAGTACGTTTCATTAAGCATCATCCTTGATTGCAAATTTTGGTCTTTTAAAATGACCTTGATGCTTGTATAGAACTGAAAGTCATTAAGACACCAAATCTGAGGAATAAGCTCCCGAGAATGTGTTGCATTCCATGAGTTTCAGTTGCATAGCTAGTGTCATAGTGGGTGGACAGACGTTCTCTGTGCATGTCCATATGATACTTGTGAATTATGACAACACTATATACCAGCAACATAGTTTCTGCAGTTGAAAAGTATGAATTCATAGAATGTAAAGAGATAGTGTCTATATCTTTTGACTGAAAACAGAAAATGAAATATAAAGGAATAAGACCTTTTGATATGAAAGTAGCTCCACAGTTGGAATAGGCTAGTAAGCTTTCCAATATGCAGTTTTGAAGCTGAGAAAGATGGGTGCACCCATCAGAGTGCTGTGGAAGGTGATAGCACACTGTGGGGGTGTTTAGAGCAGGTGAGTGCTGTTTTCTTCCAACCCAGTTTTTCTGCCGCTTTCTTGTGTGTTCATGAAAGTAATTCTAAAAGCAGATATCTAAAAGATGTTTGATAGTGATGGCGTTACTACAAGTGTCATCAGTTAAATGACAGCTCGGGAGCACAGCAGTTATATTCACGTGCATCTTGGGATTTTTGTTGAAGAGGAAAAAGGCAGTTACGTTCATCACGTAGGTCATAAACTTTAATGCCAATACTGGCCAATCTTCTTGCAAATGACAGCCCTGTAAAATCAGGGCATAGCTATAAAATGGGAATGGTGCTCACAGCTGGCTTCTTGGGAATGTGGTGAGGACAACTGTAATTGGTGAGGCGAAATCAGTATGCCACAAAAGCAGAATACATTCTGCTGTGCAAACAATGATCAGACAGACTAGAATGAACAGGCAAGAGTTTCCTAAGGTTACCTGGAACCCCTTGCCAGGTGTTGCGTTAAGTTTACTGGCCCTTGCCAGCATTCTTCTAATGCTTCCTCATTTCATCTGGCTTCTTGGCAGTGTTCAGTTTTCGTGGTCTTTTATTTTTACTGTTTGACTTCATTTCTCTTCTTAGCTCTATAATGTTCAACATGTGTTTATCTCTGTGGTGAAAACACAATAAACTTGCTTAATATAATGTTGGAAGCATTAATCCATTGTATTAGTATGTATAGGACCTGGATTGCTGATAAAAAATATCCAGCAATAAGAGCCTGATTGCTTAAAAATATTTACTAAGTTTTGTTGGGGTGGATTAGGGGCAGGGCAGAACTTTTACATTAAATATAGATGCAAGATTTGATAAGAATCAGCCAGAGTGTACAGTAAGTCTTCACTTAATGTTGCCGATAGGTTCATGGAAACTGCAAATTTAAGCAAAATGATGTATAATGAAACAAGGTTTCATTGATAAATATTTATCAATAAACCAAAAGTTTATTGATAAAAACAAGAGTTAAGTTCCTGTGGCATATTTCTGGGCACAAAAACATCACCAAACTTCTAAATAAAGACTCAGGACACTTCTAATATTAAATATTAATGTAAACATGAGATATGGAAACATTTAAGCAAGATTAATACAAATAAGATAATTATTGACTTGGCACAGTGGCTCACTCCTATAATCCCAGTACTTTCGGAGGCCGAGGCAAGCAGATCACCTGAGGTCAGGAGTTCGAGACCAGCCTGGCCAATGTGGTGGATTCCCCGTCTCTACTATAATTACAAAAAATAAGTAGTCGGGCGTGGTGGTGCACGCCTGTAATCCCAGCTACTTGGGTGGCTGAGGCAGGCGAATCGCTTGAACCCAGGAGATGAAGGTTGCAGTGAGCCGAGATGGTGCCACTGCACTCCAGCCTGGGCAACACAGTGAGACACCATCTTAAAAAAAAAAAAAAAAAAAAGAGGTAATTATTTTTCCACTTATTCCACTTCAGGGTCCTAGGTGGCCAGAACCTATCCCTACAGCTTGGGGTGCAAGGCAGGAACCAGCCCTGGACTGAATGCCATCCCATCTCGGGGTGACACACACACACACACTCTCAGACTGGGACCACGTAGACATACTGATTAACCTAATGTACACCTCTTTGGGATGTGGGAGGAAACTGGAGCACTTGGAGAAAACCCACACAGACATGAAGAGGAACACAAACTCCACACGGACAATGGCCCCAGGCTAAGAATTCATTTTTTTCTTACCAACATTATAACAAAGCGACAATGAGCACAAAGACATTATTTGAGGACCTGCTGTACTATGTACTTAGAGAGATAGGCATTCTATTGTGAGTTTGTTTTTTTCTCCCTCCCTACCTTTAGGAAGGTTAAATTGTATCTGAGATAGCTCTTGAAATTGATCAGGGGTTCAAGCTGACTTGCATACTCTTTGGGAAAGAATTTAGAAGAATGTGTATGAGGAAGTTCTTCCTATGGTTAAGCCTATTTCCTGACTTGAATGGATGAATCAAATTTTTTTACTATTCTGGAAGCATTGCATCCTGGAAAGAACCATACTATGTTATCTCAGTCTACCTCACTCCATTGTAGGCACTTGGAAGCGGAAGTTGTGATTTCTCCAAAATTAGACAGCTGATTTTCAGTGGTGTTAGAACTAAAACCATTGCCTGTCTTTGAAGCCACCAGTCCTCTGCTGTCCTCCTTTGCAAAGCCATTTTTCCCTTTTTTTTTCTTTTTTTTTTGAGACAGAGTTTCGCTTTTGTTGCTTAAGCTGGAGTGCAGTGGCGCAATCTCAGCTCACTGCAAACTCTGTCTTCTGGGTTCAAGCGATTCTCCTGCCTTAGCCTCCTGAGTAGCTGGGATTACAGGCGCCTACCACCACATCCAGCTAAGAAGTAGTAGTAGTAGTAGTAGTAGTGCAGACGGGGTTTCACCGTGTTGGCCAGGCCGATCTTGAACTCCTGACCTCAGGTGATCCTCCCACGTTGGCCTCCCAAAGTTCTGGGATTACAGGCATGAACCACTGCACCCAGCCCATTTTTTCTGTATTTTTAAATAAAGGTATGAGCAGCCTAACGCAAGATTGCAACATGTGATTCAATACAGCCATGGCTAATTCATATAACTCAGCATTTTATGCTTTACTAAGATTAAAATGATGTGATAACATTAAATTTTGAATTACAGTTGATTTTTTTTATTTAAAAAACATTTTTCTTAGTTAAATAATACATGATGGTTTAAAAATCAAATACTCAGTGCAGTTCTTCTAAAATCTCTGCAGGTGTGGGGGTCATTTAATTGCTGAGCCTCCCATCCTCTTAGCTTTCCATTCTGAGCTTTCAAGAGATGATGGCAGCTGGCAAGACAGTTTTGTCTGGGAAAGCCATTGTTAACAGAGCAGAACTGGGGACGGAGCAGCCATAGCCCACCCTCCAGAGTAGGCACAAATCAGACCTGAACGTTATCACAAAGTCCAAGTTGGCTCAGACCTTTATGTTAAATCATAATAAATATTTTAGAGAACTTTGTTGCAAATTTACATTTGATCTCAGTCCACAAGCTTATAAACCACATGGGTGTGGGGAGTCTTATTTAGTATTGCGAACAGCTGGGTCCTGTATCTGAAGTTCTTGCCCTGCAGCCTGGGTGTTTGTTGTAGTTCTGTACCATCTGCCTTGGTTGATAAGGCATTTTGGAGGCCACTGATTTTAGGCAGCAGTGTTGTTAGGATACTGAAACAGCAGGATGTTCGTGGATTGAGCCTTTTCAGCTGAATCTTCTGGCCAGTTCTTTCTGGCTGTGTGAAGTTGTGATGACTTCAGAGCAGGATGCTCATGTTGCCTGCTGGGCTCTGTTAGGGTGGCCAGATGTGCTCGTAGCAGCCTTACTGCCAGAGGAACGTACGTTGGCCTCCAAAGCCCAGTGCTGCCGCCAGTTGCTGTGCAGCAAGGCTAGCCCCAAACCTGATTTGCTGCAAGGATTAGCTCAACTCTAGTGACATTTGTTGTGTTTTCTCATATCCCAAATCACAGCCAAAAAAAAAATCTAGGGTTGACATTTTAAAAAAATGTGAACCCTAGAGATGTAGGGAATTGTTTAACAGGACCTTAGAAATGTATTCATCAGAGTATGAGGGAAAAGATTAAAGATGGTAGATGGAAAACCATAAAAGCTGAGAGGAAGGCAGCACTGGGTCTAGAGTCGCTTGGCTTCCCTCTAGCTAGTAAATAACCAGGACCAAATCACCTGATCCTTCTGAACTTCAGTTTCTGTCGCCATGAAATGAGAGATTGGGTCCAGGATCAATGTAAATTATCAATTTAACATTTCCCTTTATTGATATTATTCCCCCCTGGGTTTGATAATTTAGTTATAATTCTTCATGTAGCTTTAGGTTGAGTAAGTTTGGTGGGAAACAGTAGTTCTCTTCATATATTTAAGAGATGTCATTTGAGAGGGGTAGATTTATTCAGTTTAGCTCCAAGAAGCAGAAATGGGACCAATGGTAGAAGCTACTAAACGGAGGTTTGGCTCTAAATGAGAAAACTATCTTTAGAGTGCCTCTCCTAGTTTAGATGAAAAAAATTGCATCGAGTTCTAACCATGCTAGTCATCGGGAATTTTATTAATAACACATAGCTCCTGCTCTGGGATGGCTCATGGTTTGATGGGGGTAAGATGGAAAGAATTGGGCAGATGTGGTTTATGTCTTAGCAGTAGAGCCCACAGAGTACGTTGGGAGTGAGGGGTAAGAGAAATCACATACCTCCTAGGTTTTTAGCATTTTCCAAAACAAAGAAAATGGGTAGAGGCATGGACAGTGACTTATATTTAGATGCGTTAAGATGGTTGTAACTTCTTGACATCTCAGCAGGATAACAAGTAGGCAGCCATGTTGTGTAATGGAAATTCCATAGCTGTAGCCTTTACTGATGCACTCCAGAATGGTCTCTTCCAGCCTCCGAAAATGATTTGCTGAACAAACGCCTGAAGCTCGATTACGAAGAAATTACTCCCTGTCTTAAAGAAGTAACTACAGTGTGGGAAAAGATGCTTAGCACTCCAGGAAGATCAAAAATTAAGTTTGACATGGAAAAAATGCACTCGGCTGTTGGGCAAGGTAAGCGTCATTGGGAAGCATCTAGTCAACCTCACCCCTCATTGGCGATTGGGGAGAAGTATGGAATAAAAAAATTTTAAGTCTAATTTTAGTGGCCATCTCCCTTCTTTTCATCACATCTTAATCTATTTCCAGATACCTTACTTAATAGACATGAGTTTTACCACCTTTCATGGTTCCTCTTAATTAAAATTCCCAGAAGGCCAGGAAATAGGAAGACAGGAACACCCAAGGGCTTCATTACCTATAAACTGGATAATGATTTGATGATATACTTTGAATGATAAACTAGAAACGAATTGTATGGCTTGTCTCTGGGTATTCTAGGGAGACAACATAGTGTGTGGAGCACAGACTTCAGACAGGTGGTCTTGGGCTTAA
>NW_012102599.1:815569-855484 GCF_000951045.1 Mandrillus leucophaeus
TCTCTTCATATATTTAAGAGATGTCATTTGAGAGGGGTAGATTTATTCAGTTTAGCTCCAAGAAGCAGAAATGGGACCAATGGTAGAAGCTACTAAACGGAGGTTTGGCTCTAAATGAGAAAACTATCTTTAGAGTGCCTCTCCTAGTTTAGATGAAAAAAATTGCATCGAGTTCTAACCATGCTAGTCATCGGGAATTTTATTAATAACACATAGCTCCTGCTCTGGGATGGCTCATGGTTTGATGGGGGTAAGATGGAAAGAATTGGGCAGATGTGGTTTATGTCTTAGCAGTAGAGCCCACAGAGTACGTTGGGAGTGAGGGGTAAGAGAAATCACATACCTCCTAGGTTTTTAGCATTTTCCAAAACAAAGAAAATGGGTAGAGGCATGGACAGTGACTTATATTTAGATGCGTTAAGATGGTTGTAACTTCTTGACATCTCAGCAGGATAACAAGTAGGCAGCCATGTTGTGTGATGGAAATTCCATAGCTGTAGCCTTTACTGATGCACTCCAGAATGGTCTCTTCCAGCCTCCGAAAATGATTTGCTGAACAAACGCCTGAAGCTCGATTACGAAGAAATTACTCCCTGTCTTAAAGAAGTAACTACAGTGTGGGAAAAGATGCTTAGCACTCCAGGAAGATCCAAAATTAAGTTTGACATGGAAAAAATGCACTCGGCTGTTGGGCAAGGTAAGCTTCATTGGGAAGCATCTAGTCAACCTCACCCCTCATTGGCGATTGGGGAGAAGTATGGAATAAAAAAATTTTAAGTCTAATTTTAGTGGCCATCTCCCTTCTTTTCATCACATCTTAATCTATTTCCAGATACCTTACTTAATAGACATGAGTTTTACCACCTTTCATGGTTCCTCTTAATTAAAATTCCCAGAAGGCCAGGAAATAGGAAGACAGGAACACCCAAGGGCTTCATTACCTATAAACTGGATAATGATTTGATGATATACTTTGAATGATAAACTAGAAACGAATTGTATGGCTTGTCTCTGGGTATTCTAGGGAGACAACATAGTGTGTGGAGCACAGACTTCAGACAGGTGGTCTTGGGCTTAAATCTCAGCCCTGCCACTTACTTTGCCTCACCTTCTCTGAGCTCCAGTTTCCACAAGTGTAAGATGTGGGTGCTGACAGTGGATGTTGTGAGGAGCACACAACGTGTCTGCTATATTGTAAGGCCTTAGAGAGCGGGCAGGATTCACTGGTTTTTCAGTGAGATCTGCCATCCCAAACTGTTTCTGGTCCAAGAAGACATAAGTACAGAACTTGAGACTAAGTATTTGGAAATGTTTCCATGTTTCCAGCAATTTGACACAGTGATCCTAATTTAGAATGTGGACTTACATTTTGTCCATCTGTTTTTTTTTATTTTGTTTTTCTACTAATTTATTTTTACTGTATTGTATAAAAATATTAGCCTGTAGTAGATTGGAAAATTTTAAAAGAGAAAAAAAATTGATGCTTCACAGATAGTTTGAGAACCACTATTTTGGAGCTTACCTTCAGTCATTATTAGTGTTCTAGTCAAACAATGATTCCTTTAAAAATATATGTTAATGTCTTCTGGCAAGAGTAAAAGCCTGAGTCTAATCTGATTCTGCACTACTGAGTTCTTGTTGAGCTCATCATGAATAACCAGGTGTTTTGAATAAGGGTTTCAAATATGTATAGAATGGGTTTTTCCTGACTTTATCAGTTGTATAGTGGAAAAACATTGTATATG
The DNA here is from genome assembly GCF_000951045.1 of Mandrillus leucophaeus. Lineage (NCBI taxonomy): Eukaryota > Metazoa > Chordata > Mammalia > Primates > Cercopithecidae > Mandrillus > Mandrillus leucophaeus. The sequence goes on from NW_012102599.1 coordinate 817,315, forward strand.
CATTTTTTTTTTTTTTTGAGATGGAGTTTCACTCTTGTTGCCCAGGCTGGAGTGCAATGGGGCGATCTTGGCTCACTGCAACCCCTGCCTGCCAGGTTCAAGCTATTCTCCTGCCTCAGCCTCCTGAGTAGCTGGGATTACAGGCGCCTGCCACCACGCCTGGCTAATTTTTTGTGTTTTTAGTAGAGATGGGTTTTCACCCTGTTGGCAAGGCTGGTCTCGAACTCCGGACCTCAGGTGATCCGCCCACCTCGGCCTCCCAAAGTACTGGGATTCCAGGTGTGAGCCACTGCGCCCGGCCTGCATATGCATTTTTCATCTCTAGGAGCATTAATGGAACAAAGCAGTGTTTTCTACTATAGTCTTTTAGGCATTTTTAACCCTTTTTGAATTTTGACATCAATTTTAGTAATCATGGGTAGCTATTGTTCGTTACACCTTTTCCCTTTCTATGGATAAGGAAACTTGGGCTTAGAGCAGTTGAGTAGTGGCTCAGGGCCACAGAGCTGGGTTCACACCACTGTACTGCACTGCCTCCTGTTGAACAGGATCTCCAGGTGCTTTTCTCAGAACATGCATGCAGTGGTGAAGACCGAAGCTCTGGATTGACAGCGGCTTTCAATGTGACTTTGGCAGGTACCCTCTTTCTGGGCTCTTGCCTCCTTGCTGATAGAATGAGAGACTTTCACCGAGCAGAGGATCTTGGAGCTCTCTTCCAGTTCTAGTGTTCCTTGCACCTGTACTTGTTTCTTGAGGTTTACCTTTACACCAAATGACCCCAAATTGCTGTTTTGAAAAGGGAGAAGCAGAGAAAAGAATGAGTCTGTTCTTCCCCCATTCACAGTTGCCGAGATGATCGCCTTCAGGTGTCTTTGCTTCTGCGAAAGGCAGATTGCCTGGGTCTGTGACAGCTATTCCAAATATTTGAGCTTCTTAGAAGCCTGGCACCTGGATATTTGTTTTTCACTGGGCATCTTATGTGGGGGCTAATAGAAATACTCTAGGAATCTGGACCCTGGATAGTGAAAGTTGGGCACAGATGATTGAGCATTCTGTCTACTGGAGTGAGCTAAGGCTGACCTGGAATTTCCTTATGTATTGCCTGACTTTGCCACATCACTTTTTACTGCAGAAGCTCTAACCATAAAGGGGGCTTTGTCAGTCAGGTGGTTTTTAACACATTAAGATTTAAGAACTCCAAACAAATGACGGCGGGCGATCTGTTTAGTGGCTAAGAATGAAAATGTGAATCTAAAAATGTGAGACTAAATTTGAATCACATCTTTGACCTTTGAAGTAGAGGCCAACTCAGCTCAGAGACCTTGAAAGAGAGGACAGTTGTTTGGATTAAGAGGCCCTTCCTCATAGTGACATAAAAGACCCTGAAATGATGGAAATAAAGGAATTTATAAAATTTTCCCAGTTAAAATTGGGTAAGGGGCCAGGATTAGGGTATCGATTTAGGAGAGGATAACATAATCCCATGACATTATAGATAATTCAGTTTAGTTCACGTCAGAATGATTTCTCTAAAGATAACTGGATAGAACCTTATAAGCTGGAATGTATTTTTTAGGAATGGGATTGCAGAGTGGCTGCCTGAGCTGCTGATAGGCAGGGCCAGATGCAAACTCTGCTGCCTTTGACCCGGCAATGCCATTTATAGAAACTTACTGTAGAAACTAATCAGCCAAAAGTGTACTGCAGTAAGAAGAATGCTTATTGTGGCATTGTTTAATAGTCAAAACAAAACGAAAAACCCAACCATGTGACTATCCCGTGTCACATTCCTTGAAAAAGACACCGTAAGTAGATCTGTATTTACTGATGTAAAACATGGCTGAGATAAGTTGTTAAATGAAGAGAGTACAGCATGGTCTCTGGTTCAGTTGATATTTCCATGTGTGTATACGTGGAAAAACACCCATGATGCAGGTATCCGGGTTATAGGCAGGATGACCATAGAGCCCAGTTCACCTGGCATAGCCCTCGTTTATGACTCGTGTCCTGGCAAAATTATTAATAGCCTTCCTCCTCTTCACTTTCAAAAGCTTCCTGCTTTGGATGGTAAATATATGCTCATTCTAGTTATGGGTAGTTTTTCACTTCTTTATACCTCTTGCATTTCAGAGGTTTTTTTGGTCCCACTTTTAAACAGTGCATATTATTTCTTAAGTGAGTAAGAAACTATTTTCATGGAGGATGGAGAAACGGCCTCCTGCCCACCCAGACCCTGCCTGCAAGCCCTAGGTGGGCTCGTTTCTCTTGGGTTAGGAGTGAGGGCAGCACCACGGTGGAGGGGGTGTTCCAGGCCATTCTTAGTAAAAACATTGGGTCCAACCTACATGATCCTGTGCTTTAAATCACAAAATCTAAGCGTACTCCTGAATACCACAATATCTGGTACTGTCCAGTGACACAGCCAATATTCTTTTCTTCCAAAAAATAAAGGTCTGATAAGACAATGGGAATGATTTAGTAATAGGAAATTGGACATTTCATAACTTGGGAAAATTTCCCAGTTTGAGAAAAAGTATTTTGTGAAAAAAAGCCCCACTATAAATCACTTATCATGCTGACTGTTTTCTAGCCCACATTTACTTCTCATCAGCGTTTGAAGTATTTGTGGGTAGGGTGTGCATGTGTGTGTATGGTCCCAGGATATATCTATGAGCTGGAATAGCAGAGAGGGAGACAAGAAATAGAATAATAGTAGAAAGCAGATATCAGGGTGTATTTTTTTCCTGTTCCTACCGTAACAAGTTACTACAAAAATGGTGACTAAAACAACAGAAGTTCTTCTCTCAGTGTTCTGGAGGCCATAGCTCCAAAACCATGCTGTCAGCCTGTCTGCACTTGGCCTCCTCCAGCTTCCTAGACTTGTGGCCACGGCACTCCAGCCTCTGCCTCCCTGGTCACATTGATTCCCTTTCTCATCTCCTCCTCTGCGTGTCTATTATAAGGATGCTTGTCACTGGATATAGGGCCCACCTGGATAATCCAGGATGCTTTCCTCCTCCCAACGTCCTTATTTAATTCTTTCTGCAAAGAAGGTAACATTTACAAGAAGCTCCAGGTATTAGGAAGTGAACACATCTTTTTTGAGGGGCCACCATTCAACTCAGTCTACAGGGTCACTATATTAATGCTGAGATAAAATTATAGAATGTATAGGATGTGGTCATGGTTGACAGGGGCCCTGTATTTCTTCTACAGGGCAACTTTAAAAAAAAACAACCTGATATTTGAAAGGGAAAGAAGAAAGTACTTACTACACAGTAAGTATTTCTAAGAGGTGGCCCAGTGAGACTTTTGAATCTGTTAATAAAATGATTACTATTTGGTTCAAATCCACAGATAGTTATTTTATCATTAATCGCAAGATAGGAACACAAAATATTTTTTCTCTAGTCCCCATTTGAGTAGCAGTCTTGTTTGACATTTCTGACATGGAGAACACCAAGAGAAAATGGCAGTCAGCATTCCTGGGCTGTCACTCACTGGCCTAATGACCTGGGGCAAGGGACCTGTTCTTACTGCCTCTCTTTTCTTTACCATGAGGATAATCATGTTTCCCTTAGAAGGTTATGAGGATGATATGACCAATATACGTAATGTGCGTGGAATGGTGATGGTGCATAGTGGCCTCGCAGTAAGTGCTATCTGCTGCTACCTTGCCAGAGCAGAAACTTCTCCCAAAGGTGGCCAGAGACGGAAACCAGAGAAACCGTCCTCCTGGGCAGGCTGTTTGAGTGGCAGGGCAGGGTACAAAGCGGCCACTTTTTTTCCTGGATGGAAAGAAAGATCAATGCCTAACTCGGAGGCTTCCTTTCTCCCAAGAGACGAGAAAGACTTGGCATTTTATTCTTCAGTCTTCTTGCTCTCCCCATTTCTACCTTTTTGGCCTTGTAATAGCTGAGTAATGAGCTAAAGAATTTTGGTTCAAAACTGTCACCTTTTAAAATTAGGTTTGCCCTAAATAACATCCTTGACTTTAAGAGAACTTTTTAAAGGTTTAGACATTTTCAATCACTGTGAGTATTCAAATTAATCACATATAAAGCATTAGGTAGAGGCTCGTGGACATTTTCTGCTTTTAGAGCTTTGTTGGATGCTCACATGGCAACATGTATGCAGTCACTTCCTACCCAGCCTCTGGGCCCTTCTTGCAGCTTATCTTGCAGAAAGAAGCCTCATCAGAATTCCAGAATCTCAGCTATGATTAGCTTACTCCACCTCAGCTCAGAAACATGCATGGTTCCCTGGGGCTACCAAACACGCAGGTTTCGTGCGGTCAATTTTGTCTCTGACAATAACCTTTCCAGCCTTCTTGCCAGCTGCTCTCTTCCACGTGCACGTTTGTGCCTGAGGCAAACTGAATCACTCTCGGTTCCTTCTCTCTGGTTGCACTTTTCTCTTCCTTTTCCCTCGTCCTTAAGGCTTGGTTCAAACTGATTGCTCAGTTCGAAATGAGCAAACAATTGCAAGGACAGAAAACCAAACACCGCATGTTCTCACTCATAGGTGGAAATTGAACAGTGAGAACACTTGGACACAGGGAAGGGAACGGCACACACTGGGGCCTGTCGTGGGGTCAGGGGAGGGGGAAGGGATAACAGGAGATATACCTAATGTAAATGACGAGTTAATGGGTGCAGCACACCAACATGGCACATGTATACATATGTAACAAACCTGCATGTTGTGCACATGTACCCTAGAACTTAAAGTATAATTTAAAAAAAAAAGCCAGCTTATCTTTCATCTGAGCTCTACTTCCTTTTGTTTCTCTCTTGTTTCTGAGATCACATCTTACACGACAGTTTTTCATACTTGGCCTTATTTCCCTAGAATGTCATTAATTGGCACTAGGTTGGAGCTCAGGTCATATTCTTTATTCCTTGCAGAGTCTGACAGGGTCAGAACATGATAACACATTTGAGAAGTGAGAAGAAAGGAGGGAGGGGCAGGGAAGTGAGGGGAGAATAGGGGGTGGAAGTAGGGGAAGAAGCAAATAGGACAAAGTTTTAGTTGCCTCCTTGCTGTTCCTATGCTGTTAATTAATAATGAAACTAGTGGCCAGACACGATGGCTTATCCCTGTAATCCCAGGACTTTGGAGGCTGAGGCAGGAGTATCCCTTGAGCACTCAGGAGTTTGAGACAAGCCTGGACAGCATAGTGAGACCCTGTCTCTACAAAAATAAAAAATTAGCCAGGCATGGTGGTGGGCACCTATGATTTCAGCTACTCGGGAGCTGAGGTGGGAGGATCATTCGAGCCCAGGTGGTTGAGGCTGCAGTGAGATGTGAGTGTGCCTCTGCACTCCAGCTTGGATGACAAAACCAGACTCTGTCTCAAAAAAAAAAAAAAAAAGGGAACGTGAATTTGGATAAATGGAACATGAAACACAATTCATTTTTATTATTAAGTTGTATTCTGTGCATAAATTATCTCCATATCTTCTCCCCCTTTTAAAGGTGTGCCACGTCATCACCGAGGTGAAATCTGGAAATTTCTAGCTGAGCAATTCCACCTTAAACACCAGTTTCCCAGCAAACAGCAGCCAAAGGATGTGCCATACAAAGAACTCTTAAAGCAGTTGACTTCCCAGCAGCATGCAATTCTTATTGACCTTGGTAAGTCTGTGCCATCAATTGGAGATGACAATGGAAGTTTCACTCACATGAAAAATCTGAAGAGAGTGTCTAAGTTATTTATTGACCTGCCTTTAGGTTTAGCAATCAAAATTTACTACTGAGACTTTTAATTTAAAAAGCCCTAGGGTAATCACAAATGTCGTCTTCAAGCATATAAAAATCTCTGTATTTTCACTGGGTAGCTTGTTAACTTTGCTTGGCGTGAAGGGAGGGTGTTCATTAAAGCTGCAGTCGTAATTGTGGCTCAGTTCAGTAACTCAAATATTGATAGGAGTTTTTATAGTCAACTGAAGGAACATCCTGGAAAACGTATGGATGTTCAGAACCGAGGCTTGGTTTAATTACAGGAGCCACTCCCTCGTTTTTACTACTTACAAACAGAATTCATCAGAAAAATCGTAGAAAGCAGTTTGTGTGTGTGCCTTAGATGATTTTATTTTGGAAACTGGGTGGCACCTTGTCTCTTGAATAATTTATAAAATATGAAGATGGGAACAATGTACAATCAGCCCTCCATATCTATGGGTTCTGAATTTGGGGACTCAACCAACCTCAGATGGAAAGTATTTGGGAAGAAAAATCAATGAAAACTAAACAATAATATAGATTTTAAAATATAGTAACTGTCTATGTAGGATTTACGTTGTATTAGGTGTTATAAGTAATCTAGAGATGATTTAAAGTATGTGGGAGGATGTGGCCGGGCGCGGCGACTCACACCTATAATCCCAGCACTTTGGGAGGCCGAGGCAGGTGGATCACGAGGTCAGGAGAGCGAGAGCATCCTGGCTAACACGGTGAAACCCTGTCTCTACTAAAAATACAAAAAAATTAGCCAGGCATGGTGGCAGGCACCTGTGGTCCCAGCTATTCGGGAGCCTGAGGCAGGAGAATGGCATGAACCCGGGAGGCGGAGCTTGCAGTGAGCCAAGATCGTGCCACTGCACTCCAGCCTGGGTGACAGAGCAAGACTCCATCTCAAAAAAAAAAAAAAAGTGTATGGGAGGATGTGCACAGGTTATATGCAAACATGACACCATCTTATAGAAGGGCCTTGAGCACCGTGGATTTTCGTATCTGTGGGGACTCCTACAACCTATCCCCCGTGGATGCCAAGGGATGACTGTATTGGATAGATCTGCAGTTGCCACTGTGAAGAACTTGTTGAACTGGCGTGTGATTATGATGCACAGAGAGCCCTCCTGACTTGTCAGTGGCCATGCACAGGGTCAGGTGGCAATGCGGTCCTGTTTGCCTGCTACCTGTCACCCAGGCTGCTGTTTCTACTGGTGGTGAGCTGGCTCGATGTGGTGGGAGTTTGGCCCTGCTGCTTTTAGAGCATGTGGCCCTGCTTCCAGAATACCTGTTCTGGTTGCAGCTGCTGCTGCTGAAGGCTCCACAGAGCACTCAGTGCTTTGGGGCCCTGCAGTGGCTGCATCAGGCAGTATGAAGTCCTTTCCTCTCAAGCCACATAGCTAGCCTTAAATGTTAACTTCATAACCCTTAAGGTTATTCTTTAGCTTAAATGTCATCTCTGAGAAACTGTCCCTGACTGTGGTCTCCTCTCCCACCTCAAGACTGGATGAGGTGTCCTGCTAAGCCCCCATAGCACCCCACACTCTCCCCATGGTGCGTATCACATTTCTCATCATCACCGTTATCTGCTTATTATCATCACTGCTGGTGCCTAACTTCACCTTGTTGAATGTTGTGCAAAGGGACTTAAACTCCTTTCTTTAATCCTTACAACATGATCAGGTATATGTTGTTCTGTTTCTCTTTAGAGTTGAGAAAATAAAAACAGAGAGGTTATGTAACTTGCTGAAAGTGACACAGCCAATTTGCCGCTAATCAGTATGACTTTGGAAACTGCACTTTTTTTCAACTTTTATTTTAGATTCCAGGAGTGTGTGTGCAGGTTTCTTACAAAGGTGTATTGTATGATGCTTAGGATTGGAGTATGATTGAACTTGTCACCCAGGAACCAAGCCTATATAGTACCCAACAGGTAGTTTTTCAACCCTTGCCCCGCTCCCTTCCTCTCCGTCTAGGAATCCCTGGTGTCTGTTCTCATCTTTATGTCCATGTGGACCCGGTGTTCAGCTCTCACGTCTAAGTGAGAACATGTGATGCTTGCTTTCTGTTTCTGCATTAGTTTGCTTAGGATAATGGCCTCCAGCTGCATCCATGTTCCTTGCTGCAAAGGACGTGGTTTTGTCCCTTTTTATGGCTGCAGAGTACTCCATGGTGTCTATCACATTTTCTTTGTCCAGTTCACTGTTGATGGGCACCTGGGTTGATTCCATGTCTTTGCAATTGTGAATAGTGCTGTCATGAACGCGTGAGTACATGTATCTTTTTGGTAGGATGATTTATTTTGCTTTGAGTATATACTCAGTAATGGTATTGAAGGGGTCGAATGGTAATTCAACTCTTAGCGGAACCTATTCTTCTTACTCCACCTCCCCGACCTGTCCTTAGTATACAGCAGTGACTTTTTACTGCCTTTCTCCCTTGTAGGATGCAGCCCTCTGTGAACTGGGCTGGGGCTGTTTGGCCATTATACTCTCGGCTCCTAGAACAGTGGCTGTCACAGAGCAGATGTTCAAAGAATCTGTTTGAGATTCAGAGTATGAGACACTGCACTAGCCCTGCCATCTCATGGGCCCTCACAACAGCCCTGGGAAGGTGGCCTGCACCCTCTCTAAGAAATGAAGAGACTGAGGTCACATGTTGACCATGGTCACAAAGTCAACCGAGGGGAGGTGGCAGGAACTGAACCCACTGTCACTGTGTTTCCCTGGGACCCTCTGAGCCCAGGAGCCCCGTGTTGCTGTGCAATGGCTGGCCAAGGCAATGGCTTGGTGGAGCTGGGGCCCATTTGGCCCACTGACCCTGATGAAAGCAGTTTTGTGAATTAGCAGTAGCTGCATTTGCTGACATGGTGAGTAACAGGAAATGCCATCATGTTCCTATCATGTGAAACAAAGTGAGAAATAGGTTCAGGGTAGGAGGCTGAAAGGGAGGGAGTGCAGACAGCCCTGCTCCCCACACTTGCTCACAGGCTGGGAGGAGGAACGGGAAGGTGTTTCCCCTCCTGGATTCAGTCGCCTTCTTCTCTTCATTCCCCTGCAGTATCCCGTCATTCTTCCACGCGCACAATCAGCCCCTGCTTCTTGTTGCTCAGATGTCGTCACTTTTCTGCAGAAGGAAAAGAAGAGTCCAGATCAGCACAAGGGCCTCGGCATGACTGTGCGCTCCCAGGGCACTGTGTGTGCCTGAGCACCACCACGGTCTCCCCTGCAGGGCTCAGGCAGCCTTCCCCGAGCTGGCGTGAGGTCCGTGGGAGCCCAGGATTTGGCCTTTCCTGTCCACTGGCAGGGCTGGCTGCATTCAAGTCCTCTCCATCCCTGCCTCTCCCCCACCCTCTCCCCTCTCCCTCTGCTGCCCCTGTCCCTGACAGTGCTGACCCCCTGTCTCTTCCCCACTCTTTCCCATCCTCGCCTGGCCTCCAGTTTGGATGCCATCCACATACTTCCCGAGGGCCTGAGAGGAACTCCGTGTGCGGCAATACATTTCCCAGGTCACCTCTGTGTGTCTCTGCAGGCTGTTTCCAGGGACCCCCCGGGTTCAGTCTCCTCTCCCCACTGGAACAGAGAAACTGGGGTTGGCCCAGACCCGGCAGTGGAGTCCCAGGTGCCCTCCCTGCCCAGCTGACTCCACCCGAGGCCTGCCTCAGAAGCTTCTCCAGACTCTACCCGTTACCTCCGCCTCTCCTCTCACCCAAAGTTGCGCTGTGGCCAAGTCAGTTGTTTAGTCTATACTTTCTGTTTAGTCTACACCATGGCTACCACAAGGCCCAGTGAAGGTGTGTAGTATAGAGCAAAATCAAATCTGTATTTCAGTTTTCCTTAAAAAGTGACTTTCGTATTCTGGCCAGAAGAACAGAATGGTTGGTTGGATATATTTTGAATTTTCGTGGGTTTTTGTTTTCCTGCCTCTTGCTATACTTTCTGAAATTGGCTTTTAGTCTAAACAGGTTTTTTGTTTTGTTTTGGTTTGGTTTGGTTTTTTTGACAATGTGTTTTCCTCCAAAGAGTAAGAATAATAGGCCTCATGGCTGGGAAGCGTTCCATAGTGTGTGAAATATTTTCTCAACCTTTGTCAGATCTCATCTTTACACACCCTGTGTGAAATTGGGCACGTGCTGTTATTTCCAGCTTACAGGGGATGAATGAGCCCTCGAGAGCTTGAGTTTTCTGTCCACGAGTTACTTCGTGACTGAGCCCTAGAGAGCTTGAGTTCTCTGCCCACACTGCGAGTGACTCAGTGCCAGAAAGTTCTGGAACCCAGGTCTCCTCAGTCTCCATACCACGTCCCTTCTAGGGCACCATGCTGCTTCTGTGTTTCTTGGCTCTGCCCACTCCATCCCAACACAACTCTCCCCACCCCTGCTTTGGTGGAATCCTGTTCCTTTGGGGTAGATCACACCAGCCAGAGGCAGCTGCTCTCAGCTTTACTCATCACATTATTCTTGAAGCCTTGGGTCAAGCGCCTGCCCCACCCATCTGCATCCATTTGTTCAGCCCTTAGACAATTGCCACTTTTTTCTTCTCTAATTCTCTGACTCCCTATCCTGGGTAGACAACACGGATTGCCCAGCATCCTGCCTTCTGTCTGGGACTCGCACTGTCATCCTGACCACACTGGGGGCTGACAGTGACACTGGGAAATTCCTGGGGGACCCCCTTCAGGCTTCACATCATCTGCTCCCTCCCTAGCATCCCAGCCTAGAACACTTTCCAGCCATCAGCTGCATTCCCCAGTGAGGCGTGCAGCCTCTCCCATAATGGGAGGGCTTCAGCCGAAAGAACACTAACAGGCGCAGAAACCCAGGAGCTCCATTAGATCAGAAAGCAGAAGCAAGAATGCACCTAATCTCCCCCACATCAATGGCTGTAGTTTTATTAATCTGCATATTATGGGTCAGTAAGGGGGTGGCACAGTTTATAATCCCTGCAGGAGTCTGATGATCTTTCGGTGACCAGAAGTGCCATTTTTTGTGGGCTTCTAGAGATCCTCCATCAGGGAGACCAGACATGTTTGGCATGCCTGTGCTGCCGTGAGAGGCTAAGCGTGTGTCCAGACCACACGTGTGGGTCACAGGTCCAGCAGCAGAGCTGTCATGTTGATTGTTTGCTTCGACTAAATGTATAAAGCCTGCCTGATGTCCAGAAGAAAATAAACTATAATCCAATTTTTTAGAATCCATAAAAGATGAGGAGTAGGAGAACCTTTAGAATCCACAAAAGATGAGAAGTAGGAGAACAGTTGGATTTTTTAGAATCCATAAAAGATGAGAAATAGGAGAACCTCCAAAAGGGAGGAATCAGTTGAGAGTACTGAAGATGGCCAAGTGCAAACGGGCAGAGGGGAGTGCGTCCCCTTTTCCTCTCCCAGGCGGTGGGCTGCCTCACTCGGCCTGGACACACAGAGCAGCATCATGCACTTTGAGGGGCAGATGGAGCGGCTCATTACTAGCAGGGGTGCTGGCGGGGACCACTGCGTTCTCTTCCATCTTTAAGTTGAAGTCCTGTGTGAGAAACGAAAAACCTTCATGGCAAAAGACAGCAAGGGACCTAGAATGTAACATTCAGCAGTCTTGTTACGTCACGCACCTGTCTGTCCAGTTGGGGACATTGCTCTATGAAGGTCAGTTGAACAATCACAGTTCAGGAGCCCAATGAATTCTTGCGCCACCAGTCACACACATTATTCCGAAGAGTGAGCCATTGTCTCTGATCTTATCAGGAATACATCGTGGGATCATATTTATTTGGTCATTCTAAATATACACTTTAAGTCCAAAGTGAGATAACGAAATGTGGGTGATAAAAGGAAAGAATAAAGTGCGGTATGATTTCCTTTCACAGAGGTCTGGAATCTTCCCGCCTCCTTCAGGTCAGTCGGTGGTGCTGGCAAATGTTTAATAAGCAGCTCCTCTCACCCCTCAGAGGAAGCCCTTGGTATTCAGTGTTTGCAGATTTCCATTGTGCAACTACTTCCCCCATCCCCCATTTTCAGCTACCAACTCGATGTCACTGGTCATGGAGTTGGGCTCACAGAGCCGGTGGGAGCTCATTCAAGTGCTTCCCCAAAACAATCTGCTCCTAGAAGAACTCTCCCTTAATCTCCTAACTGCCATTCAGGGTGATCCCCTGTACTCTGGGAAGCACACATTCTAGTGGGAAGATTGACACTGGGCACCTGATAACCACGTGACTTAAAAATCTGAGGGTTACAAAGGGTGTTTGTTATCTTCAGTGTCTCATTTCAAATTCTGCTCAGAGCTAAATGCAACAATGTGAGATGATGTTAGTATCCCAGGTCTTCATCCAGGAAGGAATCTTAGAGATCATTAGGTTGTAGGGTTTCTCTTCTGCAGAGGAGTTAGAGGGTCAGTGTCAGATTGCTGGTTTGCCAGTACCACTCCCTGGAGAAAAGAGCAAAAGAAAGAAACTTGTTAGTCAACTGTGCAGAGCCATCATGAGACTGACTAGCTTTGTGGGTGGCCCCGTGTTTGCTGCAAGAGACCTCTGGCCTTTTGTAGCAGCTGCCGCATGGTAAACAGAGCCGAGATATCAGGGGTCTCGCTGAAAATGCAGTCAGATGGGCTCTGAATAGAGTAAGGCAGGACACTCTGAGATGGGGTGGGGTTTCTCACAGCACCGTACAGGGACCACCTGCAAGATCTCTTGAGGGGTTTGTGAAAAACACATTCCTGAGGTCACCGTCCTTGACCTGCTGCTTATTGAGAATTTCTGATGCCTGGGATGTGCAGGTTTGAGAAGCCCCCAGATGATCCTGATAGGATTGCTGCCTGAAAATTGCTGGGTGAAGGCTCTTCCCCCTCCAAGTGATAAAGAAGGAAAAGATTATCCTGGAAGAACATCCCTTAGATGAACAGAATTCCACAGGAACACTTAGTTTGTGGAGCACTTCATGAAAAAGAAGTATTAGGTTATTTAGAAATATGTTAGAATTGTGGATCATCTTATAGGCCTTTCTGGCATATTTCTCCACTTAGATTCACAAGACACATTGAATGTCTTTCTAATATTAATAAAGAGGTTTTTTAACGCTCATGTTTGACCCTCTCCACTTAACTATCCCCTTCTCATTTTGTATATGAAGGTAGTCTGCTTTACAGAAAAATGTAAAGGACCTGCACTTCTCTGCTTTGTGGTAAGTTGTAAAATGCAGTTTAAAGAGGCAGGCCTCGTATCATGAAGCATTTATAGGAAGGATTGCATAGTTTTACCTGGCTTCCCTCGAGGTTGGCAGAAATTAGCTTTCCCTGAGCTGGCATCTTCCCGAGCTAGCGTGCTTCTCCTATGGGGTGTGCGGCCTTCTGTCCTGTCTTCTTGAGGCAGAGCTTCAGTCTAGAATCTGTTCACAAACTGTGAACAAATGCAACAAACAGTAAACAGTCTTTTGCTCGTAGTTAAGGTGCCTTGAATTGGGTGCGAGGGGCTGTTCTCAGGGGTGCTCTGCCCACGGCTCTGGCCCACTGCTGCAGGTGAACATCATATGGGTGGTCTTTGTGGAATGCCATCAGTGCTAGCTTAGTAATTCCTAAATGGGAGCTGGAGGGCTGCAGTGCTCAACACTGGATTATACGAATGTGGATTGTCCAGGAAATGCTTTTGATCCCACTCATCCACTCTCTACTCACGTGACCCACCTCTCCCTCTTTACTTGGTGTTTACTCATGAATGTGAGTGAGTTGTCGTGTTAGCCTAGAATAGCCTTACCCAAACTTTGATGGAAGGATGCCATTCACTTTGAAAATTATTGAGTAGCCCAGAGAGCTTTTGTTTCCATATAATTCCTATCAATATTTACCAAATTCGCAATTAATTAAAACTTAGATTAGTATTTATTTGATTCTTGTTTATTTTTACATAGCAATAATAAACTTGTACATATAAAAAATTGTAAAAAATGACTGTTTTCCAAAATAAAATTAGAAGTGTGAAATTGTTTTTACATTAAAAAAATCTCTTTAATATCTGATTTAATAGAATCTGCTGAATTTTATTTGCTTCATTCATTCTGTTGTGCTTGTTATTTGAAGCATATAAACAAAAAGCTGACCTTGCACAGATCTATAGTTGGAAAAGTGGGGGGAGGACCTCATGGACCCCTAAAAGCATCTCAGAGACCTCCAGGGGTCCTCAGACTGACCAAATGTTTAGAACTATTGACCTGAAAGAATGTAAAACAGGAAAACAATGTCTACCCCAATAGAATTTGGTGTAAAACATGGACTGTGTTACAAAGTCAGATGGGTGCAGTTGTCCTGCTTAACTGCTAGTCAGGAGCTGAAGGCCAGAGACTCACGGCTGTTCCCCAGCCTGGTAGTGAACTCAGAGGCCTGTCTTGCTGTATGGGTGGGACAGGAAATTGCATTTGGGAGTCTCATAGAACACACTGGAAGATGTGTTTTAGCTTGGTCAGGTTCGTGCAGGACAGGTTTTCTGCATGAAGAAAATCAATGACAGTTTCTGAAACTGCACCCTGGAAGCCTTGACCAGTTTGGGTAATAACAAGAGATTTGAAAGTGTGGGGTGTACAGGTGTTTTGCTGAATCTAGGTGGTGGTGGTGATTATTATTATTTGGAATTCAGCTTTCAGTTCTACCTGTCTGTGAGTTCCAAATTTTGTGAAAATTAGTTGCTTAGACAAAACTTTTCTTTGCCTCTGGAAGGCTGTCAGAAAGCGAGATTTCCGGCTTATGCGCAATGTTATAGTTTAGTAACGGCTCTGCAAAGTTGTTCCTTTACCTTAAATGTAACTTATTTTGCATTTGTGCTACAGAACTGTCACAAGTGTGCCCTTTTGTCCTCTTGTTTGGAAACTGGGTTTTTATAATGTGTATGGTGTATCTGAAGATTATTGCCCATTATTGAACACCATTCATAGCAACCATTTGCCTTAGGCATTGTACACGTACTCTCCACTCTGCAAACTATGTGTTCTGCCCCTTTTTTAAAGAGGAAGCTAAGGTTCAGAGAAGCTAGGTAGTCCATTCTGAACTTCATGTGCCAGAGGCCATTTTGTCCTTACTTCAAATGCCATTGAAATAAATGCACATCAGAGAGTTGTTCTTAGCATAAGGGGTACTACTACATGTAACTTTTTACTAGCGAAATGGATGATGTTCAAGAGCTGTGGTTGATGAGAAAGGCGTCCAAACCCTGGCACCAGGGACTCTGGAGCAGAACTTGAGGCCAGTGCCTGTCGGGCCTGGGTCCCCACACTCCGTCTGTGTGACCTGACTATGGGTGGCCTGGTTCTGCCATTAGATTGCCACGGTGCCCTCCTCTGGTTGAACCTTTCTTGAGAAGTGCTTGTTGCAGGCCTGAGTGCAGAGCCTGTGAGAAGCCCTATGTGGTTCCTGTTGCCTGTCAGCTTGCTGGTAAAGGTCATAGGTTTGGCAGAATTTGGCCCGAGGTTTGCTTTCTCATAGCGTACCACTCGGTAGCAAGGTTGGGAGGAAGGTGGCTATAGCTATTTCTGGAAGCTGCTTAGGGAGCTGCCTCCCCCTAAATGGTACATAATTTGCAGGGCGTATTGCAAGATGAAAATGCAGAACCCCTTCTTGAAAGATTATTAGGAATTTCAAGACAGAGACAACAGAGCATGAAGCCTTGTGCGAGGTCCTTCTAAGCACAGAGCCAGTGTGACTGCACAGAACACACCCATGAAGCCAGCTCTGCCCCCACCATCTGACCACTCTTAAGTGGCCAGTTAGCATAGGTCACTCCTCAGCCTGCTAGGCCCACACCCTTAGGGATGTTGTGAGGCTTAAATAAGAAATAGCCACTTTACAAGCAGGGTCAATTAGTGTGGGCTCTGGTTTGTGTGTGAGGTAGTTTGCTAACATGAGAGGGTATCTGATCAGCTAAAATGATAACACTGACAGATCAAATTCAAAATAACTAAATCTTCCCTGTATTCCTTTATACCACATGACTCCTGCATGTTCTGCTACCAGCACCTATTTGATACCAGAGGGGAGGGGGTCCATTCAGGATGGGACAGGAGCATCAGCAAAAATGCAGAGGTGGGGAAGTGCTCCATCTTCTTGGAAACCAAGCTGGCAAGGGTAATGGAATGAAAGAGATCATGGATATTTTTGAGACTATGAGGAAATCAATACACTGGTGTTGCCCAGTGCAGAAGCCATATGTGGCTATTAAGCACTTGAGATGTGGCTGCTCCAAATTGAGATGTGCTGTCCATGTAAAGAACACACTGGATTTCAAAGACTTGCCATGAAAAAAGAATGCATAATGTCTCAGTACTTTTATATTGATTATGTTGACGTGATAATATTTCGTATATGTTGGGTTTAATAAAATATCTAATTAAAATTAACTTCACCTGTTACTTTCTAATGTGGCTGCTAGAAACTGTTACATCCTGCATGGGGTTCACATTCCAGTTCAGTTGCATGTGCTGCTACCGATTGTTCTGCTTACACACACACGCACACACACACACTTCTGCACACAACCCAGAGGGGTCAGAGACCCCAGGAGCCCCCGCTTCTAGTGCCTAGGCTAAGCCTTGGAGTAGAAGATAAAGCTGGGAGGGTGGGTGAGGAGGTGAGTGCACGGAGCTCCAGGCTAACAGAGTGGAACATTTGTTCTTTGAGCACTGGGGAGCTATGGATTGCTTACTAGCAGCAAGGTGACTTGTGCAGGGTATATCAGGGAGATTTGTTGGGGGAAGAGGTAGAGGAGGCAGGAAGTGAATACAGAACGAGAAATCAGGACAGTGGTTAGGGGACTGTTGCCTTCCTCTTGAATCAAGTTCACATAACACATCTGGACTGATGAAACTCTTTCTCAGGAAGCTGAGGAAAAGCCCATGAAAGTATGTTCCTCCCTGTGCTGAGACCAAGTAGTTGCAATGAACAATTAACATGTGACCCAGATGCACCTTTTGCCTTGGCTGATCCAAGCAGGTTCATAATTCTCGCCTGGGCCCACGCTTGGCCCTATGCTTGGCCCTGGCTGCCAGCTGCCTGGCTCCAGACCTTTCTTCTCTTAATCGTTTCAAGTACTTCTCTGCTCCCTGGAAACAGGCACTCCCATCAGTCACGTTCCAGAGGAGGGGAAGAGGAACTTGACAAGTATCAGCTACAAAAGCCTCCTGGACAAAAGAAGTCCTTTAAGATCTATATGAATACCAGTTTTTTGTGAAAATAATCATGATGTTGAGAGCCTATTTTTTTTTTTTTTTTTTTTTTTTTAAACTCTTTTTGGAAGGTAACTTTTGTGAAAAGAAAACACCTGCTGCTCCTCAGGCTGTTTCAAAACACTGCCTATGGTTTGAAAGTTCAGAGATATGCATGTGGTGTGAAGCATTTGCAGGCATAATATGTGTAGTCTGGGAAAAGCAGACCCAGAGAGTGTTTGTAGCAAGGCGAGGCCTTTTAGCTGCATTTAGATGATGCTGGGATTGGGGTGGGCATCGGGTGCAGCGGTGGGGAGGAAGAACTGTGTGTGTTCCTCTTGAGAATAGAGGTTATGTCGAGAGGATTAACAGGTTTTTTTTTTTTGTTTGTTTGAGACGGAGTTGTGCTCTTGTCGCCCAGGCTGTAGTGCAATGGCGTGATCTCAGCTCACTGCCATCTCTGCCTCCCAGGTTCAAGCGATTCTCCTGCCTCAGCCTCCCGAGTAGCTGGGATTACAGGTACCCGCCACCATGCCTGGCTAATTGTTTGTATTTTTAGTAGAGACAGGGTTTCGCCATGTTGGGCAGGCTGGTCTCGAACTCCTGACCTCAGGTGATCCTCCCGCCTCGGCCTCCCAAAGTGCTGGGATTACAGGCATGAGCCACCGTGCCTGGCCAACAGTTTTCTTTTTTCGATTGAAGTTCAGCTATTTGCAGGACCGAAGGTGGTTCTAATTACTTTCACCTGTACCTCCACCAAAAAAAGAAATAAACCAACCATGAATAATTGCTGATTTTTAATTGAAAGCATTATTCCAGGAACAACTGGTCGACCTTGTTTGCAGAGGAAGTGGTGAAGACTGATTGATATTACGATCCAGCTTCTAAAGATTTTGCTGCTTAATCTGAAGCACATTGGATTTCTGTTTCGATAGGCTTTCTTTTTTTTGTTTTTATTATTACAACTAATATGTATTCTTTTCACAGGGCGAACCTTTCCTACACACCCATACTTCTCTGCCCAGCTTGGAGCAGGACAGCTGTCGCTTTACAACATTTTGAAGGCCTACTCACTTCTAGACCAGGAAGTAGGATATTGCCAAGGTCTCAGCTTTGTAGCAGGCATTTTGCTTCTTCATATGAGTGAGGAAGAGGCGTTTAAAATGCTCAAGTTTCTGATGTTTGACGTGGGGCTGCGGAAACAGTATCGGCCAGACATGATTATTTTACAGGTATAGAGCGTTCCTTATGTCTTTAATACAACCAAATGCTAAGAGTGTTTCTTATCCCTCTTCAGATATGCCTCAGGAACTTTTTCACCGTCGGATAACACTGTAATAGCTGTCACTGCTGATAAAGGACTCTGTGCTAGGCGTTATTCCAAGCGCTTCATCTGCACTTCCCTCTAATAACATAACAGGCAGACACTGTTCATTGTTTCAGTTTGTAGATTGGAAAACGGAGGCTCCAAGAGATTATAAATTGGTCCCAGTCACACAGCTAGCAAGTGTCAGAGCTGGACTGGAAACCCAGGCCTCTCTGACTCTAGGGCCTTCCCTCTTACCCCCATCAACCATGAGATGATTTCACTACCACCTCCCAGCCTCTGCATCTGCTCTTCCTCTGCCTCACCCCCACCCTTGTCATCTCAGGTTCAGCTCAAATATCGCATCCTGGGAGAAGCTCATTCTGACTACCCTGATGTTGTGTTCCCCACTTCCACCCTAGGCACACTACGTCGCATTATCCTGGCTCATTTCTTTTGCACAACACAGCCACTGCCAGAAATGATCTTGTTTCCAGAATCATCTACCTGTCTATTTTCTGATTTTCCAAAGCATGTGAACTTTAGGAGAGGGAAGGGATCTTTTATGGGTCTTGGAGCCAAGTCCCTAGTTTCTGAAACAGTGCCTGGGTTGAAGTAGGCACCCCATAAGTATTTGTTGAATGAATAGTTCTGTCAGAGAAAACCAAACGTAGTAGCGTATTCCAAGTACCATGTGCTGCTCTTGCTGCCTGTCAGAGGGAAAACTCTGGATCCTGCTTCAGGAATATTCCTAAATGTTGCAGCACGTGTTGATATGTTCATTTACTACCAGTAAGATACTGTGCCTTCGGAGCTTTAGAAAGTATCCTGGGAGGGAATACGTTAGAGCCAAGGACTTACTTTGAGAGTACCAAATTATGTGATTCAAAATCTTTTCACCTTGATCTGTGAACATGGACCACATGAATGCAAACACCATAGAAGGAAGTCAACTCATTCACTGAAAGATTTTGACCACATAACACTTTCCATCCGTACCGTGAGGTTCTTCCTACATTCCCTTTATTGACTTTAAAGACAGCGGTCACCAGGCAGTGGAATTTTCGAGTTTTCTATAATTTATGTAACACACAACTCTATTGGGGCTGGTGGCTTTGGTTGATTAGATTGTCTTCGATACGGGAGAGCCACAGCTGGTGCTTATGGGATTATATTATCTGAGCCTCTGAAAACGGTTTTATTTTCTTTTTCTCAGTTTAGACAGGACATACCCAACTTGGTGGATCTTAGCAGGATTCTGACCCTCTGTAGGTTATTGTTTCTTTAGGCTTAGGCCATGGGACTGCTCAGATCTGGGCTGGCTCTTGGACCTCTGTGAGCCTGTAACTCTTGGTGGCACTGCTAGGAACTGGCATGAGCTTTCTGCCAGAATCATGTCATTCTGTGAAGTTGGATCCACTTTAGTTGGAAAAAGTTTTTATTTCATCTTAAGACGCACACTTGTCTTCTTGTTTTAACTTGCCAGGGATCTGGATATTCCATATGTTATACACCAAAATAAATTATGGTTGTCCTGCCTATTGAGTAATTTCAGGGGTCCAGAGGGAATTTGCTGAGTGAACATGTACAGTGGACTCCTGCGGAATCATAAAATGCCCCTAATTCAGTCTTAGTGAAGAGACTGGCTTCTTATTTCTAATTCCTCTGGGCTTGAGTTTTGCAAAGAGTGTGTATTTGTAGGAGAATTTATGAAATGTTTGCACAAGACAGATGTTTAGATCTTCTTAGCCAAGAAATACAAGGGAACAATAAAAAGGAAGTGACAGAAGAAGACCCAGTGTTAGCGTCCTGGGCCTACACCCAGCCAGTGCCTGGCATCAGCGGGCACTCGGGAAGCACTTGTTGGATGAATTAGTAGCTAAGCTCAGTGGATCACAAGCCAAATAGAATGTTGGAAGTTCTAGTAAGTCTTCTCTCACACCCACCCTGTGAGCAGTAGACATAACTTTATCGCTATGGCAGATCCCTAATTCTCAGCCCCGTTGGCCGTCTTCCTGCAGATCCAGATGTACCAGCTCTCAAGGTTGCTTCATGATTACCACAGAGACCTCTACAATCACCTGGAGGAGCACGAGATCGGCCCCAGCCTCTACGCCGCCCCCTGGTTCCTCACCATGTTTGCCTCACAGTTCCCGCTGGGATTCGTAGCCAGAGTCTTTGGTGAGCATTAGTAAATCTGTTTGCCAGAACCAGCCTTCTCTTATTAGAGGGGAAACATTTCCTGTCTCTCCGTGGTGATTCTTATTTTTATACCTGTAGCTCTTACCAGAACAGGGTATTGTTTAGTCTAAGATTAGTCAGGGGTGGGTTTTGTGACTTTGGAGTCCTCCTTAACTTCTGATAATCACAGGGCTTCCCTAGATGCCTTCATCTTGTGGGATGTGGATCTGAGCCCCTCACCATGAGGCTCTCCCTAGAGCAGACATTTGGAGGACTTGGCTGAGGAGCCGCAGGTGTATATTTCTCATGAATTGCCTTCCTCAGCTGCTCTGAGTTGCGAGTGTTGATTGATGCTGACCGTGGGCCTCTGGGCTCTTTCTAGATTCCCTTGGCATCGCCTCCTCCCCTTTCTCTTCTTGCCCTGTCCTTGGCTCTACATTTTCTCCCAAGTCACTCTCTTGGAGATCAGTGTCAGGACCTTGAGTAACACCTCCTTGTGAATGGCTCGCCCTCCCGCCTCAGCCTTGACACCTCACGAAGGCCTCCTGCCCCCGCGCCCACGTGTCACAGCCACTGCCACTGCCGTGCCCCGCTATTAACCTTAGGTGGTTCATGTGTAAAACCTGCCTTTATATTCTTGATTTACCTTTTGAGAACATTGTCAAAGTTAGGTGGGTGTTCATACACAAAGCCTTCAACCTGCCTTCATATGCAGGGATAGGGCTGTCCACGTGGACATCAGGAACCGAGTGGAATGTTGTGAGCACTGTCAGTTTGGGCACAGTTTGTTTTCCCTCCTTCAGAATAAAAGTGATATTTTTTGACAATTCAGATTTTTTTTTATTGTAAAGGAGGAGGTTACTAAAAAAAGATAGTTATTATATGTCAAGTGTTTTTAAGCATCACTTGACAGCTTAAAAACATGTGATCTTTAAAAAATTTGTTTTTAGGATTAGAGAGCATCTTAAGGGAAGTGTTCAAAGACATTAAAACTACTTCAGGCATGCTTTGGGTAAACATCTTAAATATCCAAATTCTAGAAATCCTAAAATTTGCTTTTTAATATAAGTGGGCATTAACCCTTCTCTCTTTTCCTTTCCCCCAAAATACTAGATTTTTATTATTCACTTCTGTCTACAAGAACCTTTAAAGAGTTTCCCATTTTGCTTTACTGTAAGAATTCATGTTCCTTCTTTTCTGTCCCTGAAAAAATAAAATCACTAAATTAAAATAGATACAAAAAGCTATCTCCTGGTTAAGCATATCTTTAGTGAGATTTCATGAAGGTTTATACCATAGTTTAAAAAAAAAAAAAAAAAAGATAACTAAAAGCCTCAAAATTGTGTGCTTAGTACAGAAACTAAAATCTCAAGCTCTAGGCTTTAAGCTTTCTTGCCAATAACTTCTATGTTTTTGACTTTTCTAACCCTGGAAATTAAAAGAAAATTATTAATCCACTTTCCTTACATTTTCTCCACGTTTTAGCTATGATTTTCATATGGGGTCATGAAGAGGAGTGAGAATGGAAATGGGGAGGAGGGAGCACTGTTTGTTAATGGTTTGTAAACAGCTCAGGCATTAAATTATGTGGTTAGTGAAGAAAATTCTACCAAGGCAACCGGGCTGACCACAGACTAGAGGGGCTGAGGGGTCATCCCTGAGTCATCCCTGCCCTGGGGCCCCAGGCACTGGAGCTGCTGCTTGCAGAAAGTTCTGGGGCTCTGGAAGAGAAATTTTTCCTTCGGCTCATAAATGACATTAACAAACAAGCAAACTCCACTTTGGAAATGATAGCCCTTCTGCATCATTTACTCTACGATAGCAGAGTAATTCGAAGCTCTCTGAAGCTCATTCTAATGATTTCATAAATCAAAGCTGCAGCCTGTAAAGGTAAGATATTTTTCTGTAGACTTAGTAGGCAGTGGTGAGACTCGGCGTTTCATAAACATTATACATAGAGATGCCAGTGTCTACATCATTCCCAGATCCCACAGACTCCTGCTGTGCTAAGTGGGTCGTTGTCCACCTGGCCAAGGGCTCCTGGGATTAGAGGCAGGAAGTGGGATCTCCAGGCTGCACTGGGTTGTGATGTCACTTTGCAAGAACTGCTTTCCCCCCACCCCCAACAGTCCATCCCATCTTTCAGTACTTAAAAACAGAAAAGATAGGTTTTTACAAACCGTTTCAATTTTTAGCACTGATGACTTAGAGAACAGTGATGGAGATAGCTTAGTTTTGTATTTCAAAGCCTGCCATTCAGACACTATAGTCTTTTTTGGCCTAGGGCCCATTTCATTATAAGCCTTTAAGTCTGGATAAACTCTAAAAACACATAGACCTTTGTTGACTGTTCACTAATATATATATAAGTAAAATATTTCAGTTTGCACCAGCATAGCTCGTATATTAGTTAATAGGTTATCTGGCATTCAGTATGTATCTGCTCCTCGGAGGGGCAGCTGCCAGTGATGTGTGTGCCTTAACCTTCACACGGTACTCACACCTTGCTGAATGGCAGTTCTTCTGCCTGGTGTCACATAATGTCAATAGCCCCTTTCTGTCTTTTCCTAGTTTGAGTGCAGCAGGGCCCTGGGAGAGACGCTTGCCCTGTTCACTTTCTCATCACATCTACGTTTGGGGGAAAAAAGAAAATCTAAACAGGAGCTAGCTTGCTCCTGAAGGAGCAGGAGGCTGCAGTGTTCAGCCCCTGATTTTTTTTTTTTTTTTTTGGGAGACGGAGTCTCACTCTGTCGCCCAGGCTGGAGTGCAGTGGCGCGATCTCAGCTCACTTCAAGCTCCGCCTCCCAGGTTCAGGCCCTTCTCCTGCCTCAGCCTCCTGAGTAACTGGGACTACAGGTGCCTGCCACCTCGCCTGGCTAATTTTCAGCCCCTGATGTTTTTCTATAGGACGTGCTGCCACATAGATGAGGGAGGAGGTGGAATATAAAAATTAAGCATTTGGCAAAAAACACAGAAGCCACCTGCAATATAGTGAAGGCTTCAGAGAGGCTTTAGGATGAAAATAGACTGAAAACAAGATTGTTTCTGTGGCCAGGAAAATCTCCAGCTATTCAGGTAACATAATGCCGCGTGATGATGAGTGTGTGTTCAGTCTGTTTATGCTGTTGTTCTGCACAGCACTGTCATCTGCCTTCAGCATCCCCTTTACCCATTACTCATAGAATGTACAGGAGCCACAACTGGAGGGCTGCAGCCTTCCAGGAGAAAGTTGAGAAGGCTCAGCCTTGACAAAGACAAAGGTGGCTGGAAAAGAGATGCAGTGTAAGCTCACATAGGAAGATTGCACTTTGAGATCATGAAGTTTAGTTTCAAACAGAGTTCCAATACACAGTAGCGCAATAAGAGGGTTACTGAAATGTCCTCAAAGAAAAGTAGTTCTTTTATGTTCTCAGTGAATACAGTGCAAAGTAGTCGAGTCAGCTGAATTTAAGATTCCTCTTTATTTCCTGCCTGATAAAACCTCTTGCCTGTTTCTAGGTGGCTTGAAAAAGGAGAGGAGAGAAGGAAGAGGCACGAGAAAAGTCCCACTGAAAGGTTGTGGGCTACAGTGTTGTGAGCTAGGCTAGTGCCGCACTGTGCTGGGGGGCGGGGGGCTCCAGCGGTTCACTTTCTCTTAGGGAGGTTTTCAGATGCAGGACATTTGCTCACTCTTCAGTAAGGAGAGTTATTGTTTTTTTGTTTGTTTGTTTGTTTTGTTTTTTAATTCTAGAATGTAAATGTATAAGGATACTAGAAGACAGGCAAAATAAAAATAATTGGTTTGGGGCAGTGGGTTTATAGGTAACATTTTTCTTTACTATTGCTTTAAAATTAGATGTAATTTAAAAAATTTCCAAAGCCAAAAATCAGTACAAATTCCTTAAAGGATGTAGATGTTGCCGCCAAAGTGTCATCAGACAAATTTAGGAGGCCCTTCCTCCCAAGTAAAGCTTCCTGCGGTCCTTCCTTCAACTCTTCAAGCACATTCCTGCTTTGTGCACCCAAATGATCTCCCGATTTAAGACCTCCCCTGTCTCACAGAAGCTTCTGGGGCTGAGCTTTCTCAGGCCTTGGAGGGATGGACGCTTTGAATGGGAGGAGTAGTGGTGAGTGGAGCATCTCTGGCAGCAGGCATTTGGGAGTCTCTGGAGTCTCTGGCAGGAATCAGTCAGCGTAGTCTCCAAAGGTGGCCTTTCTCTGACACTAACTAGCCCTTGCAGGGATCCTACCCGTAACCTGCATCTCATTAACATCATCTCCTTACCAGTGCACTGACCTAGTGAGGAAAGGAACAAAAAGCATTCAGTGACTCCTGCTGTGCTCCAGGGGAAGTTAGAATTGCTTGGCTGGGGCAGAGGCCCCTGGTGATCTGGACCTGCCGGCCCCCATTTGCCCACCTGCCCTGCACAACCAGTGGCCCTGCCTTGCCAGCCAGACTGTTTTTCAGGCTCCTGCACACCTCCCTGTATTGACACCCTCTTTTCCTTTTATTCAGAGTATTAATCCCCGAGTTCCGACCTAGGAAATTTTCATTAGTTCTTCAAGCAGTCACCTTTCCGTGGGCCTTTTCTTTCCTCTTTGTTCTCGTAACACCCTGGGCATAACTCTACCGAACCAGAACTCCTTGGTGTCTCTGCAGCGTGTGCTTTGTCCTTTCCTCATGGCTTGATCCCCAGAGCCTAACACAGTGCCTGGCGTGTATTAGATGCTCAATGGATGCTCATCAAGTTAAAGTAGAAGGTACTCAGCAGAGTTCTCTTCAGATGTTGTGAATAGCATTAGGAAAGAACATTTATTTTTTAATTACATTAAATACAAACAGATTTAATAAAATAAATCATATGCCCAGGGCTATGTCTTAATTTTTTTAACATATCAATAAAGAGACTTTAAAACACATACACCACCCCCTCACCTCCAAATTTCCTTTCCTTTCCTTTCCAGGAAAGTCTCCGTTTGGAATCATAGGAAGCACTTACTAAGTTGATTTATTGTGAAAAACCAAGATCCTAATAAATCTCAGAAGATCTGCTGTTAACCTAAAGAGACCACTGATTTGGATTGTGTATTTGGTTGTGCTTACAAAAGTTTCCCAGTAATCGTTCATTTTAATTGGCGTAGATGTGGTACTGTACCTAATTTAAGGCACTCGTCCCTCTGAGAGTAAAGAGATCAAGCTATAGAAAAATCACTGGTGTGGTAGGGAAAGCCTTTCCCCAGGATCCCTGCAAAAAAGGTCTAGATTTTTGTTCTTAAAGATGCTCTCAATTTTTGTTCAGCTATAAATGTTCATGTATTGAAAGGAGGTCTAGGAAGTCTTACTGTCTAAACCACTGAAACTTCAGATTTACTTTAGAGTTTTGTTTCTGGAAATGTCATTTCTGTTTAAAAATACATTTTTGTTATAGTATTTTAGATCTTTTTATTTTCTGTAGTGGGAGATTATATGGGTAGACTATATTTTATAAACCAGATATTTCAGAGGAATATTCTTCAATTGGCCTGCCTTGGTATATGTTACACTTACCCTGAAAAGCTCAGATTTCAAAGACACAGTTCTCTAGTATGTCTTCCCAGCCTCAACAACCAGACTTAAGAAGGAAGTGAAGGATTCATCTTTCCCACTTTCCTGTGGCCACCTTGAGCCATCAGTAGTTGTCATGTTTGTGGAAAGAGTGTGGGCCCTGAGCTGGGTGGGAGAAGCAGGCTGATCTCAGCACTGGCATGGTTTAGGGCTGCACCCATCTCAGCTCACGTGGTTAATTAAGGGTTTTGTGATGGTCACAGAGGATCTTGGGGGCTCTCCTAGCCAGCGGGCCTGTAGATCTGTCCTCTCTCCCTGTGCTTTGTTCAGAAACTACAGGGATTCGGTTTCCCATTTGCACAGCAGCACCCAGTCTTTGCTTTTCTGTTTCTTCATGGCTTTTAAATGTTATCATATTAACCATCTTGAGAGGCATCCTGCAAGATTCTTCCTCTCACCTGCTTTTGCTGTCCTTGGTTTGATGAAATTTACAGCTTCTTTCTCTCTTCCATTATCTTTCAGCCAAAAGAAAGAGAGAAAAGAAATACTGACACTTACCTCTAATTATATTTCTACTCTGAGTTTTAAAATGTTTTGTTCTTATATTATTATTCTAGTTATTAGGTAACTTGCCTCAGTTTAGTCACCCAATAATTAGTTATCGTGGCTCTGCTTTAACCCCAGGACATTTGACTCTTTTTTTCCCCAGCGGCTTCAACTCTATGAGGAAGGGGAGATGGGGCTGGGCTTGCTGCTCAGCCGGTTGCCTTGGCCAGTGCTGCCCTCCCTCTTACTGTGCGGTCTGTATAGAAATTGCATCCGTTTGCCAGCCAGTCTAAGAACAAAATATGGCCAGAACTAGAAAGTAACCTTGACGGAGTTCTTTGAACTCCCTCTGAAGGAAAAATGTTCTTTATTCCGTTATCATGTTAAACATCAGTAAACTTGTATTTAACAATGTACTTTTGCAGTTGTACAGCTGTTTTACAGTTTTTAAAGATCTTTGAATTCTATTCCTTATTTCAAAACAGGGGAAACAGGGACACTTTTTTACTTACTCTATCTTAATTTCTGATGCTTTATCTATAAAAATCTTCTAGCTTGACCCATAAAAACATGTTTTAGTATCTCCTTTAAAACCCAGGAGCATTCCTGGAAAAATAGAATAATAAAACCTTTTTCCCTTTCCCAGTTTAACTTTTGAAGCATGTTTGAATTTTATTTTCAGAGTAAAACATAATTTTTAATGTTTATGTACTTTTATTTGCAGTACTGTCTTGACAACACTATCTGAGATACCAGGCTCTTAAAAATGAAATAAAGTTTGCAATGTGGGGCTATGTCTCCCATCCTCCTGCTCTGTGATGTGTGGAAAAGGCAATGGAGTGGTATTGTGTGAGAAACTGGTCTGGTTTAACTTTCTGCATTTCTGTGTTTTCTCAGATATGATTTTTCTTCAGGGAACAGAGGTCATATTTAAAGTGGCTTTAAGTCTGTTGGGAAGCCATAAGCCCTTGATTCTGCAGCATGAAAACCTAGAAACCATAGTTGACTTTATAAAAAACACGCTACCCAACCTGGGCTTGGTACAGATGGAAAAGACCATCAATCAGGTAGGAGTCAGTCCAAACCTTGCAAATGCTTCAGCCATCCTAGATATGTAGAAACTTAAATCTCTCTTAAGCAGGAACTGTTTCCTACCACTTTGTGTTCTGAACAGCATTCTGCATCCTGGCACGGAGGAGGCGTATCACAAACGTGTGGAATGATCGTGAGTGTGTGTGTTATGAGCATCATGGTGAAACGCCACATGGAAACATGGTAGCAAAGTTTAGTTGTAGAAACCAGCACAGGTTATCAGTAATTTCGTACATTTAAGAGACTTCAACTTTAGTAGCTTGGTCTTCTGAAATATGTATACCTGTGCAGTGATGCAATGTAGGGTTTTGTACATTGAGTGCTTTGATTTGTGTGTGTGTGTGTTGAATGGTATTAATTGGAATTTTCTCAGAATAATTTCTTTGATAACAAAGTTATGATAGGGAACATATATTCTGTGAATTTGTTTCATGATGTGTGTGTGTGTGTGGTTTTTTTTAACTGAATTCAGTTCAATATCTGTGGCTTCAGTACCTCCGGTTTCAGTATACAGTAGAACCATTACCCTCTGAATAGAGGCTGAGAGGTGAGTTTTACTGGGAATTACAAGTAAACTAGATGGTGAATGCCCTGGGTTGGGCATGGGAGCAGATTTTGATCCTGTACAGTCTAAGGAAGAACCTTCCAGTAATGGTTGCTGACAATGGAGGACTACACTGCTTAGCAGAGAAAGGGGCATCATTGGAAGTGTCCAGAGGCTGGGTAGCTACAAAAGCACTCGAAGAGATTTCATCATTGAGTCACTGCAGAGTCAGCAGTCAGGCCTCTCGTAAGCCTGGAACCCGCTCCAGATAGTCATGTGTCAGTAATAGCGATACGTTTTGAGAACTGCATCATTAGTTGATTTCATCATTGTGCAAACATCATAAATTGTACTTAAACCCAAGTGGGATAGCCTACTACACACCTATGCATGTTGTTCCTAGGCCCTACAAACTTGTACAACACATGACCACACTGAATACTGTCGGTAGTTGTAATACAAGGCAGAGTATTTGTGTAGCTAAACATAACTAAACATAGAAAAGGTACGATAAAAATACGGTATTCTAATCTTATGGGACCACCATCATATATGATATGTGCAGTTCGCCATTGACCAAATTGTCGTGATGCAACACACAACTGTATAACGAAAGCATAGAGCAATCAGGTAAAAACAAATGGTGAAATAAAGCTATTTTTGAAAAACCCTTACTCTGGAGATTTCTGATAGTCCAAAAGGAATCCATGATTCCAGTGAATTGCATCCACATGCAGTGTTTGTGATTTTCATTTGCTGCCGCACCTTAGGTGTTAAGCACAGAAAATGATGCAACTTTGGCCTGCAAAAGGAGAGGTTTCATATCAATTGTTAACTTTGGATTTCTGTTTGCACATTGCATATGCCCTTATGAAAGAGCAGTGCTTTTCTGTTCTGCACTCATCTTTAATTGAGAGCCTCTCCATCTCTTTTCTTTCCCTGGCACATTCTTCTTGATGTGGATAGCTTTGGCTTGTTGGGGCGTTGCTTTTTGCCAGGTTGGGTGGGCATCTAAGTAGACGCATGATCCTATTCAGTCCAGGCTGCACTCCTGAGAGGATATAAAGTGGTTCACTGACTGACCCACACTCACTCTACTGCAAAGTGGAAAGGCAGGGGTTCAAACTCAAGTCTCTCTCACCTCAAAGTGCTGTAGCAGCTCTCCTACACTGCCAAGAGCCTCTGGAGGTCATTTAATTTAGAGTTTTTTCCTAATTCTAATACTGACTTTTCTACCCTTTTGATTCTTTGGTTTCTGACATTTTCATTCATTCTTTCTTTCCTTCATTCCCTTCTTACAGCTTTTGTTGCATGTACTTACATTTTATAGCTTCTAGGGCAGAGACCCCCGAGAGCCTTGGTTACCTAGACTGAGGGCTGTATCCAGTGCTGACATTGTTTACCTCCTGAGTATTCAGCCTCAGAAAAAAATCCCATTCTCTCCTATTTTCTGTAAAAAACAAAAAATAAAACATATTGAGGGTTCTTAGGATACATCAGGTGCTCCTTCGGTGCTGGAAGAGTGGAAATGGACACGGCATGGGAAGAAAACAGCTGTGCGTGTACCTGTTTCAGGCCACTATTTGGCTATTTGGAAGTTGCCATTCATTGTTCCACTGCCTTTTTTTTTTTTTTTTTTTTTGAGACAGAGTCTTGCTCTGCTGCCCAGGCTGGAATGCAGTAGTGCAATCTCAGCGCACTGCAGTCTCCACCTCCTGGGTTCAAGCATTCTCGTGCCTCAGCTTCCTGAGTAGCTGGGACCATAGGCATGCGGCACCACATAGCTAATTTTTGTATTTTTAGTAGAGATGGAGTTTCGCCATGTTGGCCAGGCTGGTCTTGAACTCCTGGCCTCAAGTGATCCGCCCGCCTCGGCCTCCCAAAGTGCTGGGATTACAGGCATGAGCCACTGTGCCCGGTCTCCACTGACTTAAAAACTCTGGGACATAGGTATTATAATCCTATTCTTATAGATGAAGCTGAGCAGAGAGTAACATGCCTGGCCCCTTGTAGAAAGGCAGGGCCTATGGGAGCCAGGGCTGTGAGGTTGGAGCTGAGGTGTTTGAGTCCAGCCGGACTTAAAAGGTGACCTAAGATAGGCTGGCAGACATTTTCCAAAGAAGGCCAGGTAGTATATATTTTAGGCTTCACAGGCCATACCGTCACAACTGCTCACCTCTGTGACAGCTACTCACCTCAGCCTTCGCAGCACAAAAAATCCATGACCGCATGTAAGGGGATGATGGGTCATGTTGCAATAAACTTTATTTCAAAAACTGTGCAGCATGATAGGCTTGGTCCACAGGTGGTGGTTTGCTGAGCCCTGAACTAAAAGAGAAGGTACAGGAATGAGAGCAGAGAGCTGTTCTCAGAACCTGATGTGTTGAACATTTTGGGGGTATCGAGAGCACAAAAATTTGCATTTGGGGTCCAGGTTTTTATTCTATCAATGGTCCTTATAGAAAGTAGTTCTACCCCCAGGCAACTCTCTGCCCTCTTTCCCTCTGGTGTTTCTATCTGAACTTGACATCTGAATGTTCTCTGTCAGGCTTTCTGCTTTCCCACTGACCCCTTCCCTCCAGAGGGTGCTGTAGTCCTAAGTTCTACACAGAAAGCACACATGGGGTCCCACGTGATTCCTCTGCAGCCTTAGAGATCTCCCAGGCCCGAATCTTGGAGGTTTTCAGAGTAGGTATAATGGATGCTTCCATTGCAGATGGTGGAGCATACTGCCCTGTGTACAGATGAGGTGGGGCAGGGAGTGAGGCCATCTAGGTGGTCCTCTATGATAGCCGTGGTTCCATTTCATTAAATGCCCTCCCTGTATAGAGAGTCTCAGCCTGAGCAACTGGGACACAGCTGGATCCTGGATGGAAGAGAAGGTGGCCAAGGACAGGACTCTGGAGTTCTGGCTCAATGTGGACAGGCTGAAAGCAGCCAGGGAGGGCAATCCAAAGGTGACAGAGCTCAGGACAGAAGACCAAGGGTGTCTGAAGCCTTTGTGGCAGTGTACTTACCAAAAACTGTCCATTGAATGAACCATCTACATCTTCTGACCCGAGAAGAAGGGAAAGTCTGGGAATAATTAGTAACAGAGGAAAGGAGGTCCGTGTTACATTCTTGTCACAGCGGGTGCTGTGTGCTTGTGAAGCCTCAGCTCAGCTTAAGGAAGAGAAAGAGGAAGGGTGGCTTTGGGAGGCAGGGTAAATAGCCTATTTTCAGCATCCTTTAGGCTCCACTCAGAGCGTGGCCTCAGCCCAGCATTGTCATCATATCATGTCAGAGCTTGTTAGAAATGCAGCATCTGGGGCCACACCGCAGACCTGCTGAATCAGAATCTGCATTTCGAGATCCCCAGGGGATTCGCATACACAGAAACAGCTGAGAAACCCTGCTGTGGGCAGCTCTGTTAGAAACACGATGAACAAACGAGTCCCTGTTCCAGTTGAGCTTGTAGGTTAGAAACCAGGGTTCCTATGTTCAGAAGATACACCTCAAATCAGAGGCAAAGGTGCCTCTTCTGCCTGTGGGGGAGCCGTCCCTTCTCGGGCAGTTTGCACCGTGGAAAAGGAGTAGTTTTGTACAAGGACACCTGGTACCATACCAGGAGGGTGGGGCATGGCGGGGAGAAGTGGTTTACCACTGGCGTTGTTGAAAATTGCTCACATGTGGTGGTAATAACAAGCAGACGGACTTTTAGTGGGTTTTATTGTTTTTGTAATTCACTACAGACAGTGCGCCCCCTTGTTGCTGATACTGAGCCGACTGTTTCCACCCTCCAGCCCTTGGTATGACAATGGGACCAGCAGATTGGAGGGCAGGGGGTTAGGAAGGCAGAAGCTCTGTGGCGAGTTCTACAAACCATCAGAGTTCATGACTTTATTAATCAGTGTCTGTGGACTGTGAAGAGAAATGCTGAGTCTACAATAGCAGATGAGCCAAGAACATAAACAGACAATTCACCGAAGAGGAGCCATCTAGTAAACAAATATGTGGGAAAATATTTGCCTTCATGTGTAATTTAAACTTATGTAATGCTTTACCCTACTAGATCAACAGGGAGACATTTCTTAATGCCCATACCCGGCACCAAGGGTATACTGTATGCAGAACATTAGCCTGTTGCTGATGGCAAAGCACATTGATTAGTGGCTCTTGGGAGGCAATTTGGCGATACATACCCCAAGCCAGTAAAATATTCATACCCTTTGACTCAGTCATCCCATTTCTTGTAATGTATCCTCAGGAAATAATCCAAAATATGAGGGAAGCCATATGTATAAGGATATTATCCTAGATTTGTCATTTATAATAATAGAAACTTGGAACTAGATGTCTAACACTCGATAACTGGATTAATATGATTATGGTATGTTGAGCTGGTAGAATATCATGAAGTGAGTTATATATAGCGACATGAAAAAGCTCTCATTTGATACAATGTTAAGTAAAAGAAAAGTGAGATAGGAAATTTTATGTTGGTTATGTTTAGAACTAGAAAAAACATGCTTTTAGGAAAGATGAAATGCAGCTAGATATAAAAGTTGTATTTGGTAATTTTTCTTTTATTTTTCAAGCTTCCAATAATGTAGCTCTATTAGTAACTTAAAATAGTTTTATCTTTTCGGCAAAACACCGAAAGTATGGGAATAGGTCATTCCTACCTTGGTAAGCAGAAGAGAAATTTTCTTCAGTACCAAAATTCTGGAACTTGCTCGAAAACCTTGAAGAACCTAAGAGCCAGGATGACGGGAAGGCTCTAGATCTCCAGTAATTACGACTCCAGTGGAATTGCTCTGAGATGGGCCAGGCAGAAAGAAGATGAGATCTAGTCCCCCTTGCAGAGGGGCCGGGTACCTTGCAGCTTTGTGTAGTGACCGGTGCTCAGGGAATGGCTTAGGCAAGACCCCGGGGGAGGTTGACACTGCACTTGTCCAGCCTCAGGAGTGACTCAGACCAGAAATGAAAATACCTTAAAGTGTATGTATCTTGTTTTCCCATCAACACCTAGTTTTTAATATTCGTCTTTTTTATTCATCTGAGACAACATACTGAAGGATCGGGTTTTTAATGTTAGGCCTTCCTGCTCTTTCTCTGGCTGAGAACTGCTCCTGGCAGTGGATCACCTGTGCTCTCTAAGTGTGCAAGGACAGGCGCCCCGCCCATCTTCTTTTATTTCCCCAAGTAACTAGCCCAAGGGCTGAAACCCTTGTTCAGTGACCCGGGTTCTCCTTTGACCAGCAACCTCATATTGCCATAGTTTGGGGTAAATTCAGGGGCATAACTGCAGAATGAAGGGCCTAAGAGTCTTGGCAGTCAGGAGATCATCAGGCAATTAAGCAGAGATGATTGCGACCCAGGGTAGAGATTAATGGAGGCCTGGAAGAGTTTATGGCTTTGGGCACTGCTGAGAGGCATTAACTTAACACAGAACATCAATCTGTAGGAAAAGTCAGAGGTTTTGTTCTAGGCTTTCCAGGTTAGGAGATCACTTAAAAATAAATCTTTATAGAAGAAAACAAGTAATAGTGTACAGGACATTTATTCAGCACCGTATTTATAATTATACATGAGTGCCAAACAATCTCAGTTTTGATGTTTGTGGTTTTTACTGTTCGGACGATTCAGAAGTTCCATGACATGGCATCCATTGATGATGGCTTTGCTGAGGTTGAAATGTGAGGGTTTTGTGGCAGATGTGTGGAAGCAGATCCCTCAGCTAAGAGCACGCCTGCTCAACCTGCCAGGCGTGTGCTGGGAACTTCCATGAGTTGCCTTGTTTAATTCTCATAGCCATCCTGGGAGGTAGGCGCTGTCTGCCCCAGGTGGGAGGCCAGGAACTGTGACTGAGAGAGGTTAAGTACCGAGCTCAAGTCATTCATAGAGTCGCCAGTGGAGTCCCAATTTTAAGGCCGACGCAAAGCCTCAGAGCCAGTTACCTCGGCTGTCCAATGGAGATGATAACCCCTGCTGACCTCATAGTCGCTCAGAAGGACAAAAGAGAATCAGTTCAATCCAGTAGAAATTCTCTGTCTCCCTCTTACTCCCCTCGCACACATGCACACACGTGCCACAGATACAATGGATTTTAGTTTTTAGGCATCAAATGACTTTTGTGCCTTATTAGTATTACCCACTGAATTAAATAAAAAACAGCAAGCTGAAAAATTCATCCCAAGGAAGAGAAAATAAGACTGTTGGGAATGGAGAGAAAGGAAACATAGTTTTTGAACATTGATTCCAGGGAAGATAGGCTAGTTTGAATGCCAATAGGATGCCATGAGAAGTAGTTTTACACTGATTTTTAACAATACTGGAGTTGCTTAAGGAAATGCAATAGAGAGGCAGTTTCTGCCCTTTAAGAGTCTGATTTCACTCTCTGAATGTGTGTTCTGATCTAGCAAGTTTTTTTTTTTTTTTCTTTTAAGATGGTCCCAGCTTGACTGTATTCTCAGATCCGTCAGATAAATGTTGGGGCTTCACTGCTGTGCTGAGAGGCCCTGGCCCCTGGGGTTCTCTCGTGGAAACAACTGGAAAGAAAGGAAATGCCTTGGGCAGCAGCAGCAGCAGCTGTCTTCTGACTCTGCTTTCCGCCCTGCCTTCCTCACCAAGAGAAAGTACAGACACGGACAGCTTGAGTCACTTGGGCACTCAGGGGTTGTTTTTCACACGTGTGGTGTTTTCGTCACCATTGCTATTGTGGGAAAGAAGACAACTCAGGCATCGTTTCGTATTCACTCATCTGTGTGGGTGACATTTGGGTTTTGGCTCATTTCTGCATATTTGTGTGCAAAGGAGAGTTTTTTAGTAAACAGTCCCATTACTTAGCTGTTCTTGTAACTCTGAAAACCCAACTGAACTATAATTAAACTTTGACTTGGTGACTGTGCAAACAGGGCTGTGATTCTTTTGTTTCTTTTCTCCTTTTAACCCATAGTTGATGTATCTAACCTAACAGAATTTTCAGAGAAAAGAAGTGAAATAAGAACTAAAAATAATTTTTTTTAAGTCTTTAAAAATGAGAGGTTTTTTTTTTTTTGACTTTTGGAAGATGAGTATCAAAAACCTGTACTTAATGTTACCTTGGAATTATTTCTAGGTGTTTCTTATATCCTTTTGTCCCAAGTAAAAGTATTACCTTCTCAGTGCATAGTTGTTCTTATTTATCACTTCTAGTACCAAGTATAGAGCTAAGCGTAGAGGAGACGCTTCACAGGTGCACATTGTCATGATTGCGGACACCTACCTGCCTGTGTGTGTGGGTTTTTTCTCAATTTTAGTACCTGATGACTTTTCTTTCTATAACAGGTATTTGAGATGGACATTGCTAAACAGTTACAAGCTTATGAAGTTGAGTACCATGTCCTTCAAGAAGAACTTATCGATTCCTCTCCTCTCAGTGACAACCAAAGAATGGATAAACTAGAGAAAACCAACAGCAGCTTACGCAAACAGAACCTTGACCTCCTTGAACAGTTGCAGGTAGAGCATATTTATAAAGCAGCTTCCTGAGTCACAGATATATGGTAGTTCATTAACTCACCAAAGGCAACAGCAGGCTGGGCTTTCCCATGACCAGAGGACCTTTCCCACCCTGATCTGTTTATAGTCGGGATCAAAGGTATCCTGGGAGAATGGGTCCTTTTTATTATGGAGCAGACAGATTGTCCTTTGCTGAGGTCAGACAGTCCCTGAGCTTTCTGAGAGGCTGTTTCTGCACTTAATTCTTTTAGGAGACAGGCCTAGAGATGAACTTGGATTCAGGATGCTGTGACCTGTTAGCTGAATGCCAGCCATTGTCATTACTCAAAGAGAATCTAAGAGCTTTAACTTCTATGAGCAAAACCAGCTAGGTCCACAGAGGGACAGTAAAGGAAGAAAGTAACGCAGAAATAAACATAACAAACCAGAGCAGATGATAATTCTTTGTGAGTCCTTGGTGCATATACAAAGATTTGATTAATGAAGGTCTCAGTTCCCCCTCTAGAAACTTCCATTTCAACACGGATACACTCAGGTGAGGACATACAGAAGAAAGTCCAGTTGAGACTGTGCATGCAGGAGGGTGTGCAGAGCAAGCCCTGAGGTGTAGCACGGAGACGGGAGCTGGCCAGGTCCAGCATCACCCCCACCCCCACATCACCCAGGCACACTGCCGAAAAGAACGCCTAACTGCGGAATGCAGCTCTTTTGTCAATCAGATGGCATGAAGCAACCATATGTTCTACTTTTTTTAATGTCACAAGTGTGTAGCAGTGCTGTCCCTGTTCAGGAATTGTTTTGAGGGTGTTTTTAAAAGTTGTTTTTGAGTGGCTGTGGATAAAAATACATATTTTTGCCCAAATTTTTTATGGTGTTCCTGGGCTGTCCTGAGAATAAGTCCCATTCTGATCTAAGCCTCTGATTTTTCTTCATAGAAAGATGAGCTTTGCAGACACGAGCTTGGCAGCAGGGTGAGAAAGGCCAGCCTAGTGAGTCAAGCTGTCTGAAATGCATTCCTCCCAGCAGGCATTCCATCCCAGCATACCCGATCAGATATGTGAAAGAGAGGAACAAGACTGAATGCTATTCCTGCCCAGCCCTAATAACTAGTCACATTCTGAAATTTAACTTCTTCTTTTCTCCTAAGATAGAGATGTCCTAACTGAAAATATGCCTGTATACAATTTAACTGGAAGTCTCAGCTGTGACTCAAGGGAAGTCTCCAGAGGATGAAGAGCCGCTCTGGCCTGTAGGGGTACACAGTGTAGGTGGTCATTTTAAATGGCTTGTAAGCCAATGACAGGTCCCTGAAATATAACATGGTAGAAACTCTTCTAATAAGGCTCACATTTGCATTGAAATGTTTAGCTTGTTAAGATAGGCAGTTCTTACATAAAAGGTTTGTTGTATTGGGTAAATGACCATGTAGTTTTTTGGTGACAGAGCATAGAAAATAATTCCATGCTGTTCTTGTGCTATTGTTTTTGTGAAGACAGGGAGCTGTGAAAAACTTCTTAGCTACCTACATTCCTCACTAAAGGCATCAGACAGTAATTGGTGATTACAGATGTTCGCCCTGGAATGGTCGTTCTCTTGACCAAGTAGTTCTGCACTTCTGAAAGGATCATTCAAAACTGTGGTCTCTGCCCACCCACCAGTAGTTCCTGAGTCCCTGCAGTGCTGAGTGCTGGGGACCACCAAGTTGAGTAAGACACTGCAGCTCTCAAAGAATTGGATCTAGGATTGTATTGTATTGATTTGTGGTGTTTGGATATAGTTTTTCCATGATCCTCTATGAAAATATGCCTCTCATATGTGAGAATCATGCCTCCTCCTTGTACACTTTTCAGACACAGACAAGGAAAGGTGTTCAATACAGTACTGAATTTTCATATAGCTTTTCTGGGGAGACGAAATACCAAAGTCAACCCATTTCCTACCTTTATTCTGTTCATAAAATTGTTAGAAGTATCAAAATCCCATTTCGTTCCCTGTTAAACACATGTGAACGTTGTCTAGACTCTGGAGAGCAAATTCTACCACCTGTTTTGTTCAGCAATATATCAGACGATTGCATAGACGTGCCAGATGGAACCAAACAATAATGCACATGGATTTGTCATAATCCCTACAAGTCATTGACGCCCACACTGAGCCAGGTGCTGTGGGAGACAGGACCATGTGTGAAAGAGAAGACGTGCTTGCTTCTATAAAAGCCTCAGTGTTACTGAGGAGACCTGACATTAATGCAGAATAGCAAATGACCATGCGAATTAATTCACTACTAACTAAGCTGCAGGTTGCACTTCGGAATGCAGAGGGGCTTCAAAGTGATGAGGGTAGGCCCTGAGCCAGGCCCTGACAATGGGTGGATTTTGAGGATCAGAGAGTACTGCTTAGAGAGATACCTGAAGCGGGGCAACCCCCTGCCCAGTAGGCTGACAAACTAAGGCTCTTGGTCCCTTTTTTATATTTTGGGTGTTCTAGTGGCCCAG
Organism: Mandrillus leucophaeus; assembly: GCF_000951045.1. NCBI lineage: Eukaryota > Metazoa > Chordata > Mammalia > Primates > Cercopithecidae > Mandrillus > Mandrillus leucophaeus. Next base: position 855,390 of record NW_012102599.1, read on the forward strand.
CCAGAGCTAGACTTTTAGTCATGAATTGTCTGGCACAAGTGTTATCACATTCAAAAAAGTATTTTCTTTGTTTGAAAAATGAAAAAAAAAAAAAA
>NW_012102599.1:856214-860497 GCF_000951045.1 Mandrillus leucophaeus
TCCGAGCTGTCTTTCCGGTGGTGGTGCCTGGGGGTTTGGGTTCCCTCTGTGTCATGATCCACCATCTCTCAGCATCGGCTTCCACAGCAGCTATAGCAGGAGAAGAAAATGCCGGGGGCTCTCGGGGTGCTTTTAAGGGCCTGGTTCACCTACCCGCAAAGAGTGCGAATTGCCTTCCTGTGTGGCCAGAACTGATGATAAACTGGAGACTCATCCCTGCCGAAACACAGCTCCAGAGTGCTCCCAAGGCTGGACTGCGAGTGCATGCTGGATCCCTCCTGTGTTATCACTGGCAATTGTATTCTCATTTCTTTTATTCTCCAGGTGGCAAATGGTAGGATCCAAAGCCTTGAGGCCACCATTGAGAAGCTCCTGAGCAGCGAGAGCAAGCTGAAGCAGGCCATGCTTACCTTAGAGCTGGAGCGGTCTGCCCTGCTGCAGACGGTGGAGGAGCTGCGGCGTGGGAGCGCATCACCCAGCGACCTCCGAGAGCCTGAGTGCACGCAGCCCGAGCCCACGGGCGACTGACAGCTCTGCAGGAGAGATTGCAACACCATCCCACACTGTCCAGGCCTTAACTGAGAGGTTCGGAAGACGCTGGAGGGAGAGAAGGAAGCGGAAAGTGTGCTTCTCAGGGAGGAAACCGGCTTGTCAGCAAGTAGATTCTTACGAACTCCAACTTGCAATTCAGGGGACATGTCCCAGTGTTTTTGTTGTTGTTTTTAGATACTAAATCGTCCCTTCTCCAGTCCTGATTACTGTACACAGTAGCTTTAGATGGCGTGGACGTGAATAAATGCAACTTATGTTTTCTTGTTGGTTCCTTTTTGAGTATCACTGTGTTTGTAAAGAGCATTCACAATACTGTGGAATTTCAAAAGCTGGAAGAGCTCGAGATCATTCCTCAGGCAGAGGCGTGGGTCCATCATTCTTCCAAGAGGGTTTGTGTGACAACTACACCCTCTGTCACTGGCAAGGTGCAGTTGGCTCTCGCCCATTCTTGTTATGGAAACCTAAGATGATCATTGGGAAGAATGGAAAGTGATTTATTTAATTTGGATATCCTGATCACTGTCAAGTGAAATTGATCTCTCTGGTATTTAAGATGGTTTGTCTTTAAAAAAATACAGAATGTTTTCATACATTTTTGCTTATCCCATAAGTACAGTTGATCAAAGCCAGAGTAGGTAAATGCTTATGGGACAGTTGACACCTTTTAGACTCTACCAGGTATTGCTAGTATGTGAGCTGCAGTTGTGGGGTCTGAGATATTTCTTTGTGGTAGTTTCATACTCATGCTATAGAGTCATGTATTTATTTTTGCCTGTTGTGTGATGGAATGCAATCATGTTCCTTTGAGTCTCCATCCCTTGGAAATCTGATTTCTTGCAGAAGGAGCAGGCACATCAAGATATTCAGGTGTGCCCCAAGAGTCTGGGATTTTCAAAAAAAAAGATCAGGCTGAAGCTGCAATCAGATTTATGACAGCTGACAGTTTTTCAGAGGTCGCACACAGTGACTCTCCTCTCTCAGGATGACGAGGATCTGTGCCTTCAACAAGCAAAATGCTGCTCACGGTTGTCCTGCTTGCAGCCAGTCACTGTGTAAAGCCTCTCTGATGTGCATGTAAGAGTGGGTTGCTTTCTTACAAAGATGGGGTTCTGTGCAGTCACAGGCCACTTCCTTGACAACACCATCATTTCTGATCTTTATTACTGTAACCACTTCTTCTATTCCATAGGAGTTTCTTTTGATTCTCTCAGTTGTTGTGGGGATGTCTCTTAATCCCGGGGTAAAAGGAGAATTTGCCATACTTAGACTCATTATGAGTCTCCCCTGCCATTTCACGAGGAGACCACAGTGCTGCCCCCAGTGCCTAAACCAGGTGGCTGGCGTTCGAGACTTCCTCTTGTTCCTGGGTCAGAGGAGAGCGGTTTCCATCAAAAACCAAGATGATGAGTTCAGCCTTTATCCCTAGTGGTTCCACTAGATGTAACTTAAAGGAGTGAACATTCGAGGACTTTGTTCTACATCAGATTTTACTATTTGAATGTTTACTGTTGGATTTTGGACATCTTATTACTGTTACTCAAAAACATTGACTCTGCATCAAGTAAGAAACACGAAAGCAATAAAACAAGAAATAATTCATGCCCACATTTTTATGGTGGTTTTTTTTTTTTTTTAAATTTTGGATTTTTGCTTTTCAGCCTGGGAGTAAAGGAATGTCTTATGAACACCTGTGGCCTATGTGTGGTCATTACCCAACCATCAGTGAGATTATTTGAGATATTGGTGTCTGCTTCCAGTATTGTTATCTGAGTGTTAATTATGTAAGTTGTAACACCTCTACCCAGGGTGTGAGTTTAGCACTGATGAGACCGGCTCCATCAGTGGTATGTGGCAGTGAGTGCTGTTACGAGATTGTGTTGGGCAGAAAGGACTGTTGACATGAGCCTGTGGATGTAGGTTGGACAGTCTCAGCTTGTGACTTACTAGGCAAGGTGCAGAGAGGCAACTATGTGAGGATTCTCAGAGCCAAATTTGTAAACCATGTTTTGTGTTGTATTTCCCCCAAAACTCATTTGTGCACTTGCTGGTGTCAATCTTTTGATGCCATTTATGCCTCTTAAGACATTTTGAGGCCTCAAGAAGTGTACTGTTACCTGGAACAGGATGAGACTCTCTTCAGCTTGCACACTCGGTTCCCTCTCAGGGGTAGCCTATAGATAGAACAACGACGTCCATTTGGAGGTTTGTGTGTCTGGTTTGGTAAACGGGAGAAGAGTTGCTCCAAGTGCCATGGGATACCAAATTTTGTTACAGAATTAGATCAAACTCAACTGTGTGAAGCGTTGGAGAAGTGAAGATTCAGAAGGCGTGTGAATCAGACTAAGTCACCAGGTCGTCTTTTGGAAGCAAAGCACAAGGCCACTGCAGAAGTGGGCCTGGGCAGGTGACGTGGCGGGGGCTCTGTGACCACCTTTATGGGTCTGCAGCCAGGTATTTAGTGGTGTGCCAGGGCCACCCTAGTCAGCACTCAGGAAGAAGAGCTGGAGGTGAAGCAGAAGGGAATGAGGACAAGCTGGAACTGGCCAGGCACCTTCGTGTCTGTCTCGTTGCTACACCGTATTGAACAATGGTTATCTCAGAGAAAAATGGTACTTGTTTCACTTTGGCCCTCCAGATCTCATGCCAGCATGTCTTAGAGCCAATTCTAATTCAGGGGAATTAGGGAAGGGGACTCTGGAAAACACAGTTCTGGATTAACCACGTTAACATAGTATAAGCCACCATGGTTAATTTTGGAACCTGCCTACTTTGAATGACAGCATGCATGTTTGAGTCTTTTTATAGAGGCCCTTCGTCTAAGTGTGTACAATTAGTGATCCATAAAGTTCGGACTCAGATTGACATTGGCATTGAGAGTCACTGATGGTGCACCATTAGAGATGACAAACTTCAGAGACCACTTCTGGCTTCTGGGACTGCCTCCCAGCTTTCATCTGCCCTGCTCTGCCAGCTGTAGGAAGAGCTGACTCTGATTACTATTTAATCCTACTAATTAAAATCCAGAAACTATGTGGGACAATAATTTATAAGCCACATTGTCGTAAATGTAAACTCTGCTTTAAGGGTTTGGCATCGCTCAAAATAATTCTAGACTGGGAAAGCTGGAGGGAGCTTCTCTTCATACTGGAAAGTCACCTCCCACCTCATTTTGTACAGGAAAATGCTTAGTGAGGTGTAGAGAGTTTCAGAATCACTTGATGGTTGGTTACAGGATCAGAGTAGATCCCTGGCCTTCTGGCTGCCTAATAGTGGGCAGCACCCAACTTTACTTCCGGTGAGTTTTGGGAACCATTTCTGATGACATCAATTTACAAAGCAAAGAGATATTTGCTTCATTTTCGCAAAGCTGACCTGTATTGTAAAGAGCCCAAATCAGTTTCTCTCCTGAAATTCCTCCAGCAGCTTTAATTGACAGGGAGTTAAAACTGGGAGGCTCTCCAGTGAGTGACCCCTACATGTGGACCCAGAGGCGGAGAAATTCTATTGCAACAGGATTTGACATGATTAGATACAATGTTTGTTCTTGACAACCATTTCCTTTTTACCTTTGGACTTTTGAAAACCTTTGCATTGTAATGTTTTTAGAAGAAACAAATCAACACAGAATTACCTTTGGTTTTATAAAAGAGAAACTCCATTATGTAAACTATTTTGCTGCCATCTCTAGAAATGATTAAAATGATCAGGGAAATTCAAGAGTTATATGGTAT
>NW_012102599.1:862002-864752 GCF_000951045.1 Mandrillus leucophaeus
TATATATATAAACACACCATTTTTCCCACCTAAAATGGAGCATGGCAAATCTGGACTGGATTAGTAAGATACAACAAGTCACAGAGCACTCCAGGATGCAGCTGTGAGCTGGGAACGGACCAGAAAGGCCTCAGGGACATCAACATAAGTGTTGGAGTTTCTGCAGTTTTCTTAGGGAACCCCTTAATGTCACTAGAGCTAACACTTGTCACCTGGGAAGCAAGCCTGCCCGAGCAAATGAGACGAGGGACAGTTGCTAGAAAGATACACCTGGAAATTCTATTTAACTAGGATTAATTATGTGCTGTGCTAGGTGCTGAGGATGTAAACTGAGTCAGAGCCTCGTTCCTCCTCTGTAGGGTGGAAGAGAGGATACTGCTTATCTCTGAGACTCATAGTGAGCAGTCAGTGAGACCAGGCACATAAACCTCTTAGCGGAACACTTGGCCTTTCCAAGGACTCCATGTGTGTTCCGGGGTAAATGCCTGTGTTTCTTGACATAGTGATGTCTTGTTCCTCTAGACATCACTAGCTTTACACAGTAGCTTTAGATGGCATGGACCTGAATAAATTGTTCTCTTGTTGGTTCCTTTTTGAGTATCACTGTGTTTGAAAAGAATTTCAGATTCGAGGATTGTTACTACTTGGGCCTTCACGAGGAAACCGTTTTGAGTTTTTGTCAGTCTGAAATCGATTTGTGGGTTTAAATATATGTGCTCATCAAAACAGGCCAGGCTCTGCTGCAGTAACAAAGTTACGTATCTCGGAGGCTTGGCACAAGGGAAGGCTTTGTGTCGCTGAAGCTTTCTTTGGCCCCATCCGAGCTGTCTTTCCGGTGGTGGTGCCTGGGGGTTTGGGTTCCCTCTGTGTCATGATCCACCATCTCTCAGCATCGGCTTCCACAGCAGCTATAGCAGGAGAAGAAAATGCCGGGGGCTCTCGGGGTGCTTTTAAGGGCCTGGTTCACCTACCCGCAAAGAGTGCGAATTGCCTTCCTGTGTGGCCAGAACTGATGATAAACTGGAGACTCATCCCTGCCGAAACACAGCTCCAGAGTGCTCCCAAGGCTGGACTGCGAGTGCATGCTGGATCCCTCCTGTGTTATCACTGGCAATTGTATTCTCATTTCTTTTATTCTCCAGGTGGCAAATGGTAGGATCCAAAGCCTTGAGGCCACCATTGAGAAGCTCCTGAGCAGCGAGAGCAAGCTGAAGCAGGCCATGCTTACCTTAGAGCTGGAGCGGTCTGCCCTGCTGCAGACGGTGGAGGAGCTGCGGCGTGGGAGCGCATCACCCAGCGACCTCCGAGAGCCTGAGTGCACGCAGCCCGAGCCCACGGGCGACTGACAGCTCTGCAGGAGAGATTGCAACACCATCCCACACTGTCCAGGCCTTAACTGAGAGGTTCGGAAGACGCTGGAGGGAGAGAAGGAAGCGGAAAGTGTGCTTCTCAGGGAGGAAACCGGCTTGTCAGCAAGTAGATTCTTACGAACTCCAACTTGCAATTCAGGGGACATGTCCCAGTGTTTTTGTTGTTGTTTTTAGATACTAAATCGTCCCTTCTCCAGTCCTGATTACTGTACACAGTAGCTTTAGATGGCGTGGACGTGAATAAATGCAACTTATGTTTTCTTGTTGGTTCCTTTTTGAGTATCACTGTGTTTGTAAAGAGCATTCACAATACTGTGGAATTTCAAAAGCTGGAAGAGCTCGAGATCATTCCTCAGGCAGAGGCGTGGGTCCATCATTCTTCCAAGAGGGTTTGTGTGACAACTACACCCTCTGTCACTGGCAAGGTGCAGTTGGCTCTCGCCCATTCTTGTTATGGAAACCTAAGATGATCATTGGGAAGAATGGAAAGTGATTTATTTAATTTGGATATCCTGATCACTGTCAAGTGAAATTGATCTCTCTGGTATTTAAGATGGTTTGTCTTTAAAAAAATACAGAATGTTTTCATACATTTTTGCTTATCCCATAAGTACAGTTGATCAAAGCCAGAGTAGGTAAATGCTTATGGGACAGTTGACACCTTTTAGACTCTACCAGGTATTGCTAGTATGTGAGCTGCAGTTGTGGGGTCTGAGATATTTCTTTGTGGTAGTTTCATACTCATGCTATAGAGTCATGTATTTATTTTTGCCTGTTGTGTGATGGAATGCAATCATGTTCCTTTGAGTCTCCATCCCTTGGAAATCTGATTTCTTGCAGAAGGAGCAGGCACATCAAGATATTCAGGTGTGCCCCAAGAGTCTGGGATTTTCAAAAAAAAAGATCAGGCTGAAGCTGCAATCAGATTTATGACAGCTGACAGTTTTTCAGAGGTCGCACACAGTGACTCTCCTCTCTCAGGATGACGAGGATCTGTGCCTTCAACAAGCAAAATGCTGCTCACGGTTGTCCTGCTTGCAGCCAGTCACTGTGTAAAGCCTCTCTGATGTGCATGTAAGAGTGGGTTGCTTTCTTACAAAGATGGGGTTCTGTGCAGTCACAGGCCACTTCCTTGACAACACCATCATTTCTGATCTTTATTACTGTAACCACTTCTTCTATTCCATAGGAGTTTCTTTTGATTCTCTCAGTTGTTGTGGGGATGTCTCTTAATCCCGGGGTAAAAGGAGAATTTGCCATACTTAGACTCATTATGAGTCTCCCCTGCCATTTCACGAGGAGACCACAGTGCTGCCCCCAGTGCCTAAACCAGGTGGCTGGCGTTCGAGACTTCCTCTTGTTCCTGGGTCAGAGGAGAGC
>NW_012102599.1:868322-914451 GCF_000951045.1 Mandrillus leucophaeus
AAATTCTATTGCAACAGGATTTGACATGATTAGATATAATGTTTGTTCTTGACAACCATTTCCTTTTTACCTTTGGACTTTTGAAAACCTTTGCATTGTAATGTTTTTAGAAGAAACAAATCAACACAGAATTACCTTTGGTTTTATAAAAGAAAAACTCCATTATGTAAACTATTTTGCTGCCATCTCTAGAAATGATTAAAATGATCAGGGAAATTCAAGAGTTATATGGTATGGAGCAGCCACAACAGTTATTTGGATAATTTGAAATTGATAACAAAATATTTAAAAGAATGTTCTTAGTATTTAGGCTTCATAGATATCTCCCTTAAAATCTGTAAAAATAACCATACAGCTGTCTTGGTTGTAAACCTTAGTAGTAAAGTGTTTAGGTTTCTACCACGAGATGTGTGTTTATTAATAAATTTTGTGCATGAGTAAATTGTATTCTAGAAGTTTTGAATGAGGTTAAAATACAATGTTTAAAAATATTAATGATAAAATTCCTATTCAGTATTTTTAAGAATAATGAGCATTTCATTACTGTAAATGCTTTAAAACTGTGATTAGTAATTCAGATGTCAGTTACAAGTTCAGCTTAGTTTTATGGTTGCTTTTAATGCACTGACTTCCAAAATTTAGTAACTCTAAATGGAAGAAGAACACAACTAGTCACATTAAGTCATAATTACTTATTCTTCATTTTTCTTCATCAGTTATGCAAAGGTTTTTGTGGAAATCTGAGTAATGATTTTCCATCTTCTCTCACGGCAGATGACACAAATGTATAAAGGGTTTTATACTTTTTAACCGAAGACTTTAAAACACCGAAACCCTTCATTTGGAAAGTTTTGAACAAATTATAAAAGCAGTTTCCAGAATTGTTTGAGTAACACCCTCACATGATTTTTGGCCAAAACATGACCTAACCCATAGAAACACTTCCAAACCCTTTTCTGAAAAGCACTCTCTAGCACTTCCTCCATCATCTTTTCCTGGGCCCACCCCGCTTGGAGCCTCTGCTCTGAATAATCATGGTAGGGACAGAGGTAGCAAGTTCTAGTCTAAGGCCTTTGGCCACACGGCTACCTGCTCACCTGCATGGTCCTGTTGTAGACAACCATCTCGCGCCCAGCCCTTCCCTGCAGTGCCACCGAAGACTCGTGGTTCTGAGCCTGCAAAGTGCTTGGCTGAGAAGACAGAGAGGAACTGAACAGTGTGTGTGAAGAATGGAGGCTGTGAATCACTCCTTGTGAATCACGGCATTTTATTACTGCAGTGCCCTTTCCTTAGACCCACTGAAGACAGCCTGGACAACCTGGCATGGCCAAGGGGTGGGGGGACAGCTTTGTTACATCCTTTTTCCCAGTCATTTGCCTGCTTTCCTCACTCTTCTGACTACATCTTCCTGCCCTTGTTTTTCTTATTCCATATTTGGATCGATGTTGACCAATTTGGGGTGTCTCCTTTCTGCTCTTCCAGAAATCTTTTCTTTCTAAACCCTAATCTCTTCCAACTGTTGGAAGAGGTGACTCTGATTACTGTTAAACTTGGGCTTTGGCTCTCAGCACCCTACAGGGTGACCTCCTGAGGTGCCATCTTGGGGAAACTGTGCAGATGGTGAAGTAGCACATTAGGGAAATAGAGGCAAGTTTGCATGCGGGTCTGCTTAATGATACCGAATGCCTATCTCTGCTTGGTACATCTTACCAAGGAGGGCATAATCTATTTCCTTTCTTTGAAATAAGTGACTATCAAATTTACTCCTAAATTTCATATGCTCAAGTCATCTAAATGGGTTGGTTATTAGAAAGGATATTAGCTTTTTCACTCTGGATCTGTCTCTCTTCACTATAGCTGCACTGTCTTTGCACAATGTGGTTTCACCTGCCTGCCTCTCCATATCCAGCTCAGTGAGCATGACGTCTCCCCTGCTTTCACTCTCCAGCCTGCAACTATGTACCAAGCCTTGTTCTAGGTCCTGAGACGACAAAGTAAGTATCTGCCATCGTTGCACTTTTATTCTAGTGAGGGAGATAGGTAATTGGAATAAGTAAACAAAAAATCAATCATGAGGTGGGGGCTGCCTACTTAGAATGTTCAGAGAAGACTCAGCTGAGGAGCTGGTATTCAAGTGAGACTGGGAAGGAACCAGCTAACAGAGGAGTTGGGTGAGAGTGTTCTGGGTGACTTAATATTAGAAGGTGGAAGAGTCCCTTCCAAATGACAAATGATTCTATCCTAGCTTTGAGGCTTGAGCCAAGACCTTAAAAAAAACCCAAACCCACTGCTGTGGCCTGAATGTTGATGTTGCCCCATCCCCCCTCAATTCATGTGTTCAAATATAATGTCCAATGTGATAGAATTAAGAGGCAAGGCATTTGGGAAATGATTAAGTCATGAGGGCTCTACACTCATGAATGGGATCAGTGCACTTAGAAGCTGGAGGGAGCTACATTGCCCTTCTACCATGTGAAGACACAGCAAGAAGGTGCCATCTTTCTATGAGGAACAGTCCCTCACCAGACACCACATCTGCTGGTGCCTCGATTTTGGACTTCCCAGCTTCCAGAAGTGTTGTTTATAAATTATCCAGTCTGAGTAGCCCAAACAAACTAACCCACTCAGCACCCACTTAACACCATGTCTCTTTCAGATGGCAAGAAAATACCAATATTTTCAAGATAAATGTTCCATTACTGTATAGTCCAATAAGTATAAATGATAAATTCTTGGCTTGATCCACTGACAGTTTTAATGGACACAAGGGAATCTGCTATTCTTAACTTAGCATTAAACTGCAAGGAAGAATGAGTTGGTGAAATGGACATTGTAGTGGGCACCCGGCAGGGGGTGACCTTGTTATATCAGTTTATGATGATGTCCCCTGCAGATCTGACAGCCAGTGGACACAGCCCTGTCAACTTCCTGCCGTTATCATCTGCAAAGGGAAACTGGGCATTGGGAAGACATTCCTTAAGGTTGAGGAAAAAATTAGGTGTGATTTCATGGCATGAGAGCCTAAAAGAGACTTTGTGAAATTCTACAAAAGTAAATCCTGACTGTTCAAATTGCATTCCAGGGTACTCAGAAAATCTGAGCAAAAGAAAAAAAAATTGCTCAACTGCTATTGCTATTTTTTTGGAATGAGGTGACAATGGTGGAAAGAGGCACTGGAAATGGGAAGACAGAGATCTTTGAAGAATTACAGAGCCAGCCAGACTTCCCAGTTTATTTAATGAGGTAGGAAGTGGATGACGTAAGTTATGGTTTGTTGAGTCCAATGAAACGCTTGTCTGCATGGATCATGAGGATATCCTTGCAGTCCTCCCTTTAATGCTCAGTGCCTTCTTTAAGAAAGCCCCAGAACTTTTCAAGTATTTCTCCCAAATAATGTTTGTTTTTAATCCGATGTCAACTGTGTAATTGAACATGTGACCCTATTTTAACTTGACATTTCCAGAACACTCAAAACCAAATTGGTGGCCCTCCCATTAGCAAATGTGCAGGCATTTGGTTCTGACTCATTTTGACCCTCTCCGATTCTACTTCATTCCAGTTATGTCATGCTTTCTTAAATCTTTAATATCCTTGTAAATCACTGTAAAACATTTGAGGAACAAGATGGAGCCAGGTAAATATAAATAGAAGCAACATCTCACGGCTAAAAGCACAGGCCCTGGAGTCAGCTGGAATCTGACCCTGATTTCTTGTCTGTAAAATGGAAATAACAGCTATTTCATAGGATTATTGTGCTAATATTTATGACAGGCACTGAGTACTGTGGCAGACACCAAGTTAACAAGCAATAAATGTTATCATTACTTATGATGACTTGAACTAAATCAGTTATGTGAGCTTGAGACTGGCCCCAGGCAAAATTCCTCAACAGTGCAAACATTTAAAATAGGTGATTCCTTAAGATCATGTCATGCTAGCCCAATGTTAATTTTATGTTTCTGAAAGTACAGTGACCATATAGAAGATGGGAAGCTGTAGGAAAATACACCTTGAGGTCAGCAAAGCTTTTGACTACCTCTCACAATACCTTAAATAAAGGCTTATTAAAACTTAAATGAGTTAAAGTGATATGAGCAGTAGGAGAGTTCGATTGTGTTGATTTAATAAAACCAGAAAGACCTCTAGGTGGTGGTTCTCAGCCCCGGTTGCACAACAGAATCAACCAGAGAGATTTTTTAAAGTACCAGGGCCCAAGGGTACTCCAGGCTAACACACACACACTGTGGGGGAGGGCCTGGGTGGTTTTTTGTTTTTAAGTTCCCCAGTGAATTTAAAGTTTAGGATTGAAAAATGCTGTGCTGGATAATGGATTGTGGTGAGCCTAAAAAGGAGGGGTCTCACTGACTGAGGTTTTTTTCTTAGCCAGCCGGGTGCACATGTGTATCATGAGATCTGTATGAGGCCCTAGGGACCATGCTCTTGGATGCATGGATGCCACCGACTAAATGCAATGAGTGACAGACAGGACCTTGATTGATGTTGACAAGCTGGCCAGATGACCTGATTCAAGCAAGATGCACTTTTAAATGTCAGGTTCTAAATGTATGTATAGGGCAGTGGGTCTCAGGGTGTAGGCCCTAGACCAATAGCCTCAGCATCTTCTGAAACTTGTTAGAATTGTATTAATGGGCTCTACCAACCTACTAATTCAAAAACTCTGGAGGGTGAAGTCAACAGTCTTTTTTCACAAGCTCTCCATGGGATTCTGATGTGTGCTAAAGTTTAAGAACCACTCACATAGGAAGGAGAATCCCACTGGACAAGTACAGAATCCGAGACATCTCATTAGCAACAGCGGTAACTGAAGAGAGAGTCTGTTTATTCTTGTTCTGTAGTTCTGCTTTATTCTCACTTTCCCACTGCGATGAAGACCTCATACTTGGCAGATCACGTCACTTGCTTATCTCTGTGTTCCACAGTCATCGTATAAAATTGTTTACTGAAAATCTGAGTAATTCCAGAGACTCTTAAATAGTGAGAAATGTTGAGTTTAGAGTATAATGACACAGTAATAAGAACAGCAGTTGCCATATGCCAGGCACCGTTGTGAGCCCCTTAGACAAATATTAACTCATTGAATGAGGAAAGACATGGTCATGGTTATTCGTTGGGTAGCAAGTGTTGATGTGTGGGCTCATTTAGCTTCCAATGCTTTTGATAGGTCACTAGGAGTTCTGTGTGTCTGGGAATCTTTTTGATAAGTAGTAAAATATTAACTAGTAAATACTAAAAATGAATGATCCCTTAGTTGCTCTGCCCTCCCAGTATCCCCCAACCCCAAAAAAGGCAGTTGAGAGGAGGAAGAAAAATCTGCCTCCACACATGGAGGGAACAAGAGAAGAAGGTAAAGAAGTTAGGAGAGACTGTGCCAGGAGAGCTCACCCAGGTCCAGGGCATGGGACAGGCATGTACCCATCTCAGAACACACGTGGGAAATGAGGTGCCCAGGGTGGTAGAGCACAGATACTTCCCCCTCCTCCAGCTCCTGGGGAACTTGCAGGTCATTCATCTACAAAGGGAGGCATAAACCGGAGAGATGAAGACAACTTACGGGGTTTAAGAATGAGTTGCTTGGGGACCAGTCAAAAGTTATCTGAAAGAGCTATCATGACTTAAGGCACCTTTCCCAACTGAATGTGGGAAGAGCGGTCTGACTACTGCAAAATGCCTAGCCTAGATTTTTCTGTGGTTCTGGCCAGCCTTAGCCCTCCCTGTTTCCTAGACTGGGGAGCTTCTGAGGCACGCCATTTCAAGGATTTTGCTCCTCCTCTGAGAGATTAAAAATATGTTAGCATGTGTTAAGGATGCCAAGAAATCCTACAGTTTAAAAAAAAAAACAAAAAAACCCAAAAACCAACAACCTAGTTTCCACCTTTTCAATATGTGGTCTTTCTAAAATATTTCTTTCCTTGATATGTTGCACGTGCTAAAATCTTGCACACACAACAGAAACATACAAAACAAAGTTTTCCAAAGTCCCCTCAACCTATATCCTACTTCCCAAAACTAATCACTTAGCAGTTTCTTATCTCTTCCTCCAAAAACTGATAGGCATACTACAGGATGAATTGATATGCATATTACAGGATGTATGTGTGTGTGTTTATACAGATACTCTTTTTTTCACATAAATGATAACACTATACACACTAATTGGTTACCTTGCTCTTTAAAAAATATCTTGGGAATATTTTCATATCAGTACATGTAGACAATGATAGAAATAATAGTTCACACTCATAAAGAGATAACTAATGAATGAGCCAAATACTGATGAATACTGTGTATGTTTCATTTAATCCTCAAAACTATAGGACAGGTACCATTATTATCCTAATTTATAGTTGGGGAAGCCATCTAAAGAGGTCATGCCTACTGCCCAAGGCCACCAAGTCCAGCAGTTCAGACTCAAGAGCCCATACTCTTGACCACTGCACTATACAAATCCAAACCACTCTTTTTTTTTTTTTTTTTTTTGAGATAGAGTCTCACTCTGTCGCCAGGCTGGAGTGCAGTAGCATGATCTTGGCTCACTGCAGCCTCCACCTCCCGGGTTCAAGTGATTCTCCTGCCTCAGCCTCTCGAGTAGCTGGGACTACAGGCCCGCACCACCATGCCCAGTTAATTTTTGTATTTTTAGTGGAGACAGGGTCTCACCATATTGGCCAGGATGGTCTCGATCTCTTGACCTCGTGAACTGCCCTCCTCGACCTCCCAAAGTGCTGGGATTACAGACGTGAGCCACCGTGCTCAGCCCACTCACTCTTTTTAACAACTGAACATAATATTTCTGTGCTTGGATGCACTACAACGTATTGAACCAGGTTCACATTGATGGACATTTGAGTTTATCTGCCTTGAGCATATTTGCACATAATACCTTTATGAATCTGTAAATGTATCTGAAAGATAAATTCAGTGAATCACAGCAGCAAAGCGCACAAACTGAAGTCCTGATCCCCATCCCGTCAGATCAACCCTGTCCCCCACAGATCTCCATGTTGGTCAATGGCACTGTCATTCACTCAGATGCTTAGTTGACCCCTTCCTTTTTCTCATATCCTACATCTAGTCCATCAAACACATCCTTTCTACATCCGCTCAGTCTGTTCTTCACACAGCATCCAGAGTGGATCTTTCAAAACAAATCATGTCACTCCCCTGCTTTAACCAAACTCTAGTGGTTTCCCATCACATTAAAACAAAGTCTTAAGTACTTATGAGGCCCTGAAAGGCTGGCAGTTGTTGGGATACAGTTTAAGCTTCTGCGCAGTCACTCAAAATAGAGTTGCTCAAACAAAATGCAATTTCTCTATCCTTTACTAGCAGTGCAGAGGGCAGGTGGGCCATTTGGAATGGAGAGCGGTTCTGTTCTACAAGGCCAACTGAAGACCCAGGTTCCTTCTGTCTTGTTGCTCCTCCAACCTCCAGGGCAGTAGTTCTCAACTAGGGGTAATTTTGTCTCCTGGGGTACATTTGACAATGTCTGGAGACATTTTTGCTTTTAACAACTGGGGAACGAAGAAGGGTATGTGTTAGTGTCATCTAGTGGGTAGAGGCCAGAGATGGCTGCTAAACATCCTACAATACTTTGAACAGCCCCCATAACAAGGAATCATGGGTCCAAAATGTCAGTATTGCTGATGTTGAGTAACCCTGCTCTCAGGCAGTGATTTTGAAGCTTGAGTCCCTTGGAAGGTTTCTGAAAGTACAGATGGCTGGGCCCCACCCCCAAGGTTTCTGATTCAGTAGTTCTGGAGGGGGGCCTGAAAATTTGCATTTTGGTAAGTTTCCAGAAGATGCTGAGTATGCAGGTCTAGGTACCACACTTTCTCTAAGAAACTCTGCCCTGGAAACTTTGCCTTGTCCACAGGGAAGAAATAGGTTCACCAGCACCAGCTCTTTGCTCTGCCTGTGAGAAAGGATAAAAGAGCTGGGAACATCGCCCATTGCCCATTTTATAAATACAGAACCAAGAAGTAGCAGAAACCATTTCCATCCATGGTCCATTAGCATGAACTTACTGATGGAGCCACACCCAGTGGCACAAGAGGCTGGGAGATAGGGTCTCAATGTGAGCCCCCACAAAGATGGTGGGGGGTTTGGCAGGGTGTGGTGGCTCATGCCTGTAATCCCAGCACTTTGGAAGGCTGAGGCTGGTGGATCACCTGAGGTCAGGAGTTTGAGACCAGCCTGGCCAACATGGTGAAACCCTGCCTCTACTAAAAATACAAAAATTAGGCATGGTGGTGGGCGCCTGGAGTCCCAGCTACTTGGGAGGCGGAGGCAGGAGAATCACCTGAACCTGGGAGGCAGAGGTTGCAGTAAGCCAAGATCGCGCCATTGCACTCTGTTTCCAGCCTGGAAAACAGCGAGACTCCATCTCGGGAAAAACAAACCAAAAAAAAAGAAAGATGAGGGGATTTTATTACAAAAGGAAGAAGGGAACGTGGATATCAGAGACAGTTCACAGTCTCTGCTGAAAGGCTCTGCAAGATCTGCCCCCACCCCTCCTTGCTCTCAGACGTTGCTTCCTACCTCTCCTCCTCACTTACTGCGACTCTCTGGCCTCTGCTCTGCTGACAACCCGCATGCTCCCTCTCAGGGCATCTGCACTCATTGCTCCGTCTGCTTTGGAAGCTCCCATCCCGGTCAGCCATTTGGTTTGTTTCCTCACTTCACTGTGGTCTCACCTTGTCTAACAGGCAGCCCCTGCCCCCTCTGCCCTGTACTCTCTATCCGGCCCTGTCCATACTAATTACTGCTCTCTGACAGTAGAGTCCATGTTTGGTTGCTTGTCTGTCTGTCCCTCTGCCACAGGAAAGTAAGATTTGTGAGGAAAAGGTCTTACTTCCTCACTGTTGTTATATCTCGGGCAACACTTGGACATGAGGCAATCAGATACTCACTAAACAGATGAAAGTGCCTCTTTCATTTTTGACAGACGCTGCCAGATTGCCCTTCGAATAGATTGGTGCTTAGAATGTAAATCCATGAGCCTACTCAACCCTCATTAATATGGAATATTTTCTTTGAGCTTCTTGTGCCCAGTGTGGTTGCAAATAGGCCTTGCAGGCCTGGAACATTCATCACTCGCCTCTGCCTTGCTGGGGTGGCCTCATCTCCCCAGGTTCCTTGGAGCCGCACTTCCCAGCTGGGATGTGAGCCAGAGGAAACAAGGGGGACTGGCTGCAAATCCCCCACCTCTCAGAGGAGTGTGTGATGGTCACACCCATTTAACGTGATAGCCCAATCAAGGGAGAGGCCATAGATTCATCTGATTTAGCCCCACCAGAAAAACATCTTATCCTTATCTAAACTATCTTGACTTACAAGATTCTTAATGGCTCAAAAGTGCTTTATCAGCTCAAGCTGATCTAAGAAAATAAACATTTCATAATTGTGATAATACAAGTGGCTCCAGACGAACGAACAGCTCAATCCTGATGGATGGTTCTTATAAATAAACCAGGCAATCACACACTGCAGAAATAACTAGAATTTCTATGACTTCATGGGGAGCCAAATGGAAATGCCCTTGCCAAGTGAATGCTAAAGTCATCCCATAGTCAAAATGTGGTCAGGCGCTAAGCGTGAGCCAAAACATTTTGCTCCAGCTAGAGCCATTCCTCAAGTGGAACCCAGTTAACTTGGGCCCTCAAATTGAATTTTTATGCTTTGATTTTTAGGGAAAGGGAACACACTATAACAAAATATTGCACATAGAAAGGGTCTGATTAAAACCAAACAGAAACAAGATACCAGTGGCCAGCAGCAGGCTGGAAATCAGGTTTGACTCAGTGGCTTACATGTTGCATGTCTACAGACTACGTCATCTGGACTCTTAGCGCCCTGCAGCCCAGCAGGGTCCTGGATGATTAAACGCAGGCCGAGGCATTGGTCCATGAGACAGAGATTTTCAGCATCACTGGTGAAAATAAAAATAGTTTCCTCTTAACCAGAAAAGGTCAGCTATCAGAAGAACCTCATTTCCTTAGCATTTTAATTTTTGACATTTTATGGTGATAAGAAGAAACAAATTATTTTTCAAGGCAGTGCATTCTAACAATTTCTCTGGAAAATTATATCTTCTGAGGCCAGGCATCCATGTGGTCTTTTTTTGGTGGACATAATAGTAGCCAAGACAAAACCAGGGAGGCCCAGCTTTACCTGCTGGCTCAATTCTGAGACAACTGGTACCTCCCTGAGAACAGGGCTTCGCTCAAGACAGGTTGGCCAGGCTTATTTGGTTCAGGCTATCTCCATACATTCCCCTGGAGCAAATGTCGTGATTTCTCCTATTGCCCAGACTCCAAATCCTCTTGGTAACTAGCTTGGTGATTGTATTATTCCCTTTTCACACTGCTATAAAGATACTATCTGAGACTGGGTAATTTATAAAGGAAAGAGGTTTTATTGACTCACAGTTCTACATGACTGGGGAGGCCTCATGAAACTTACAATCGTGGCAGAAGATGAAGGAGAAGCAAAAGCACGTCTTACATGGTGGCAGGTGACACAGCAAGTATGAGCAAGAGCAGGGAAAACTGCCTTATAAAACAATCAGGTCTCCAGAGAACTCACTCACTACCACAAGAACAGCATCGGGGGAAAAGCCCCCATGATTCAATCACTTCCCCTTAGGTCTCTCCCTAGACATGTGGGGATTATGGGGATTACAGTTCAAGATGACATTTGGGTGGGGACACAGCCAAACCATATCAGTGGTCTGTGCATTATTGGCAGTCAACAGGGAGGAGTGAACACCTGGGAAAGGTAGCCAATTCCAGGCTTTGGAAGGCTCCAAAACTGTTCCAGAAATGGAAACAGCCACCCCGGCAAGGTGGGGATGTGCAAGAAACCTGGCTTCAGGACTGGTAGGTACCAGCCACAAAGTCACACTTGGCCCTTTCCAGGGTTTTCCAGAAAGTTCTAGCATTCTGTGCACAAGGCAGGAATCATAATCCTGTGATTTAGTGGGGCTGAGTGCAGCTGCTACCACAAACACCTCATTAGTCAGGAAGTGCCTCCGTGTTCACTGGTAGGATCAGAATTGAACTCAAAGCACCAAAAGAAAATATTTTTTGTGTAATAAGTTTGGAAACTATTTCTCATATGCAGAGGTCCATCAAGCATTCAAAGGCCACAAACCCAAAAATACTACAGACACTTTGGAAGCCTAGGAAGCTTTCCCAGTTCGTGAGACTGCGTGACAAGGCTGCCAGTGTTCCTACAGCTGGTGGCCCCAAGAGTCTCCCCTTTTATTATTATTTTTTTCTGTTTCTTACCCCATCGGATCCCTTTCCCTGGGAGGCTCCTTTCAGAAGCTTCACTACATCTGTGAGAGCTTGGAGGGAAGTGAAGATATCAACCTTCTCTGACAGAGAGGTTTCAAAGCAGAGCTGTCAGTGTTCCAGTGTCCTGCAGTTCTTTGCAGGCAAATGCTGCTTGTGTTTTATTCACAGTAGCCAAAATGCATCCCCACCCCAAGACTAACATGCAAACATGAAGGGACTGCCTAGAAGACCAGAGAGAAGTGCAGTGGTTTGAGCCTGGATCCCACTTGTGTTAATCTGTTCTTGCATTGCTATAACAAAATACCTGAAACTAGATAATTTATCAACTCAAGAGGTTTAATTGGCTCACAGTTCTGCAGGCTGTACAAGCATGGAGCTGACATCAGCACAGCTTCTGGTAGAGCTTCGGAGAGCTTTTACTTGTGGAGGAAAGCAAAGCAGGAGCAGGCACATCACAAGGCAAGAGAGAGAAGAAGGAGGTCACAGGTTCTTTTAAACAACCAGATCTAGTGTGAACTGAGCAAGAACTCTCTCATCACCAATGGGATGGCACTAAGCCATTCATGAGGGATCTGTTCCTGTGATCCAATACCTCCCATGAGACCCCACCTCCAACATTGGAGGTCACATTTCAATGAAAGATTTAGAGAGGACAAACATCTAAACCATAGCACCACTTTTCCTAGCTTCAACCTCCGATTGCAGTTTCTCCTGCCAGGCTTCTCAGACTGGCCTGCATATGGAATACTGCTCTCCCTACCTCCTTAACAACTCTACCCATGTCTGAACCACAGAGCAGTAAGTGTTAAAAGATACAAGCTCAAGTAAATGCTCTAGGATTGTGCCATCTAATGTGGTAGCCACTCACCACGGGAGTGACTGAGCTCTGGCAGTGTAGCTAATCCAAATTGAGATGCCCTGTAAGTATAAAATACACACCAGATTTAGAATAGTTTGTATAAAAAAGAATGTAAAATATTTTATTAATGCTTATATTGATTACACTTATTTTTGGTACATTGTGTTGCATAGACTATAGTACGTCTTAGTCCATTTTCTGTTGCTGTAACAGAATACCACAGACTGGGTAATTTATAAAGAAAACACATGTGTTTGGCTCATGGCCTGGAGGCTAGGAAGTCCAATGGCACAGTGACACCTTCTAGTGAGGGCTTTTGTACTGTGTCATGGTAGAGGGCGTCACATGGCAAGGCTGCAAGAGCATGCCTGTCAGCTCCCTCTTCCTATAAAGCTGCTACTGTCATTGATGGGGGTCCCCACCCTCATGACCTGGTCCAATCCTAATCACCTCCCAAAGGACCCACCTTGAAATAACATACGAATTTGGCATTTCGTTTCTCACACATAAAATTTGGGGGACATATTTAAACCATAGCATAGCATTAAACTTAACTTCACCTTCTTTGTTTTTACTTTTTTTTTTTTTTTGAGATGGAGTCTCACTCTGTCACCAGGCTGGAGTGCAGTGGTGTGATCTTGGCTCACTGCAACCTCCACCTCCCAGATTCAAGCGATTCTCCTGCCTCAGCCTCCCGAGTAGCTGGGACTGCAGGCATGCGCCACCACACCCACCTAATTTCTGTATTTTCAGTAGAGACAGTGTTTCACTATGTTGGCCAGGATGGACTCCATCTCCTGACCTCGTGATCTGCCCACCTCAGCCTCTCAAAGTTCTGGGATTACAGGTGTGAGCCACCACGCCTAGCCTGTTTTTACTTTTATTCCTGTGGCTACCAGAAAACTTAAAATGATATGTGTGCTTCACACTTTATTTCCATTGGATGGCATTGCTTTAGAAGTGCTAGAAGAAACACCCATGTAGTCTAAGGGTCAGGAGAATTCCCGGAGAGGGGACACTGGGCCTGTGCTGAGACAGGAGGGGGGGATTTCATCAGAGGATGAGAGGAGGGTTTTAGGGCTTTTGTTTGGGGAGAAACTGCCTCAACTCGCTAGCAGACCAGCTCAGCTGGGACAGCAGGAGGTGAGTCGGGTTTTATCAGGTTCGTATTTCAAATGACTTGCTAGCTCAAGCCAACTTTTCATTCTGCCACTGCACATCAGGGGCAGGAAATGGAAAGTCGAGATGCAATATGTCTCCAAGCCCCTTCGGCCCTCCAGGAGGAAGGGAACTGTTTGTCCTGCAAGTCACTGGTACAGACAGTAGCCGACATAGAGACAGGTTTGCATTTCAGCACAAGGTCGTATAGTAGCAGCTGCCATTTCAATGCTGCAGAAATATCTTAAGCACTCACTGTCTCTTCAATGTGCTCAAAAATTCCAGCCGGCTACTTTGATTCCAGCGTGTATCTCACAAACAAGGAAATAAAGTCTCTGAGGGGTTACTGACAGCCATAAAGCCACATCGGATCAAAGAGGAAATCAGGATGTGCCCTCCGCACCCCTGCTTCTGCACTCAAGACCACCGTGGGCCACCTTGTGCCAACTTCTACTTGGCCCCAGGGCCCCACCCCAGCTGCCTGCCCCAGCCAACCCCACATCTGGCTGCTGGTCATTCTGCTCTGACTTGCACTGCCCGGTGAGTGCTCCTGGACTCTGCTGGCTGCTCCTAAGCCAACAGGTACAGCCCGAGTCCGGGCCCAGCACGCAGCCCTGCGCCATAGTCTGTGGAATAGAAGGGAAGCATTCAGAAGCTGCTCCCGGAGCTCTCTGCTGGCCGGGGAAGCTGAGCCTGGGGGAAAGGGCCAGCCGCCCCATTTCCCTGTGGTTTTGCATCCTCCCTCCCCGTGCAGTGGCCCCGGGTCCCCTACGGCTCTGTGTCTGCTCCAGGGAGATCTGGGCTTGTTGGGTCTTTGCCTTTTGTCCAGTCCTCCGTTTCACCAGGCAGGTTCCATCTGGCATTTAGATATTATAAATAGCTGCAAGTGAGGGTGTGACTTGGGTGGAGACCTGGAGCCTGTACTCCACCCTGAAAAGGAAAAAAAAAAAGCTTATTTAATTCATTTCTGTACTTGGAAGCCTTTAGCTATTTAGAATGCCAATTAGGCAGCAGCTGCTGGGTTTTTTTTTTTTTTTTTTTTCTTTCCCTATCCCAAGATGGCCTGTCTGATTTTCTGTGCCTGTTGACTTAAGCTCTTACAGGAGATTGGGTGGGGCGGGCGTGGCGGGCCCACAGCTGCTTTGAACGTGGCCTGGCTGAGCTTTGCTGACTTTCGGTAAGAGCCTGGGGGGTAGGGGTGGGTGAAGGGCCACAGAAGGGCCCAGCTCTTCCCTGTTACTTCCAAGATGCAGGAGTTTGGGGTAAGAGGAATGATGTGTCCCTGAGGGAGGGGAGCCCAGCTGATTGGTGACTGAGGAAGTCCCCAAATCGGTGCCCTTAACAGATACCCCCGCAGGGAAGGTGCTAGGGCTCCTGGCTCCTGCAGAACTTGGGCCTCTACAGGACTCATCTGGCATCAACTGCAGTTTGTATGTGCTCTAAGCCACTATTTCCTTGTCAGTGTGGTGATTCCAGTCCCTGCCCAGAGCTCAGGGTGGGTTTTGCGGTGCCTGAGCCTGGCATACTGTAAGACTTACAGACATTAGCTCTCATCGGCTTCTGTATTCGCTTGACACACACAGCCAGATGACGCTCAAATAACAATTCCTGAATGGTCGAATGCAATTTATAGGAAGACCAACATAAATTGAAGGGCCTCTAGTTATTAGCCAAATATTAATATCTAAGATGATATTTTTTAAAGTGAAAGCATTGCATCATAAAATATAAATTGTATGTTATTGCATAATTTTTGAAACATCACAAAGCAAATGACTGCAACAATTTAAAAAGCCATGTAAGTAGATATTTCAGGAGGCAACAATAAGAAACATCCCTACACTCACCCTCAGGGGTCATGGCCATTATTAAAACAGCATGATGTGCGGCCTTCGGGCTCTTTTTCTATGGGTATATTAATTTGTACTTGCATATACATGGGACAGAGGCTCTGATGCTGTTAGTGAGGTTTGTAAGGAGTGATGGCGCTTTTGTCCCTGTGGTTCTTTGGGTATCATTGATGTGGCCTGGGGCTTGTGTGACAGATGGGAGAGATGGAACTGGGGGTGCACTGGTCCTGTGGAGAGACAGGGATGACAAGGAAAGTAAAGCAATGTCACAGCCTTTGTCCTTAACCTGCCTGGGAACCCAGTTTGAGTTTTCACGGGTGAGAGAGGTAAGGCCCACAGGCTAAAGAAACTGGTTCTATGAAAGACTTTGTGAGCGTCTGGGCACAGATGATCCTGCTTCAGGACCAAATGACAAGATGAGTCAGGGAGGGGATTGGTGTTGGCACCATCACCTGCGGTGACAATGGGTTTCTTTGAAAATTTGTTTAATGGGCTACTGACTGCAAACGAACAAAATGGAGAACAGTGGCAGATTCTTGTGGTTGAGGCACTAACCTCCCTTTGAGACTGCTGGGAAAAAAAGGAAGATTTTAAAGAAAGACTCGGGTTCTGCTGTTTGGGGAGCTCAGAGTCATTGGAATTTGGGTATAAATATAAATATGATGCTCTCATTAAACAAATATTGAGACATTTATTTTATAATAACTTATTGTTTGGTTATGAAGATGAAAACATTGATTTAAATTATGTTCATAGAGTCCATTCCATCATTTACTGAACAACAATAAGATAAGATTCAAAGGAATTCCACAGTATCCGTCAGATTCTATCAGTTGTAGGACACTTCAAGTGTACAATGACGGCTGGTTGCCCTTTATTTCTCCAAATTCCATCCTTCCTTGGCATGATGGAAAAGGAAAATGAACATGAGGCCCACCTAGTGCAGCGTTTTAGATCTAATTTGGTACCCAATTGAGGAAACAATCTGAACTTCACAAATCCCAAGTCGGCAACCATGCCAGCACCCAGCATGAACTAAGGCTTTGTCATCTCTCTTGGGCCATTCAGTGTTGAGAACACCTGAGGCTGTGTAACTTCTAAAGAAAAGAAGTTATATGGTGCATGACTTAGCAAGCTCTGTAAGAAACATGGCGCCAACCCTTGCCTCTGATGAGGTCCTCAGGCTGCTTCCCTTCATGGCAGAAGGCAGAGCGGAGCCAGCGTGTGCAAAGGCCACACAGCAAGAGAGGAAGCAAGGGGAGGG
This sequence comes from Mandrillus leucophaeus, assembly GCF_000951045.1. NCBI lineage: Eukaryota > Metazoa > Chordata > Mammalia > Primates > Cercopithecidae > Mandrillus > Mandrillus leucophaeus. The sequence continues at coordinate 884,772 of NW_012102599.1, forward strand.
AGGTGCAGGCTCTTTTTAACAACCAGCCCTCGAGGGAACTAAAAGAATGAGAATTCACTCACCAACCTCCCCCAGTGAGAGCATCAACCTATCCACAAGAGACCTGTCCCCATAACCCAAACACCTCCTATCTGGCCCACCTCCAATACTGGGGATCAAGTTTCAACCTGAGATTTGGAGGGGATAAGCATCCAAACTATAGCATCCCCCTTCAGGAGCTGGGCATGTAATACTCAGGAGAAGGTCAAGTGCAAGCCACACCCCTGGGAAGAGGCACACCCTCTGATGTAATGCAACAGCCACAGTCTCTGGACTTCATTCCCATCTCATATCCAGAGTTTAAGTGCAGCAGAGGAGTAAAAGCTGACTCTAGAAAGTGAAGTGCTTTCCAGGTGTTAATACTGCTTTGCAGAAAGCCTTGGGAGAGCTCAATTGTACATTACATTCCTTCTGAAACAGTTCTGTGTGTCATGCTCCCTAAAGAGTATCTGATGAGAGAAACTTACTGCTGCCAGGTGCTGTAGGAATCCCTGTCTTCAGACAGGACCTTGCCTTGGGTCCTCCATGGCCTGTGAAAGTCTTTAAGGGTCTAACCTCTTGTTCTCTCTTTGATGTGCCTCCCTCTCCCCAACTTGAGTGAGTCTCACTATATCCCCAGAACACCACTCAATTTCCTCTTCTTTGTAGACTGAGTCTTTATTACCAGATGTCAAGGTGTTTTATACCTAAGCATCAACGTCACCTTTTCAGACGGATGGTCTTTTAAAACCCCAAGGCAGGGAACAGTATGGAAAAGCTGTATCTACAGGGAGGTGATTTTATTCTTAACTTATGTTTTTCTTCATTAGATGCCAAAGAAATACTTCTTGAACTCATGATCTCCACTGCTACCATATTGGTTCAGGCCACCATTCTCTTTGGGCTGGACCAGTGCAATCTTTTTCAATGGTTTGATTTGCTTCCAGCCCTTCTCCAACCATTCTCATCCAGGTGATCTAAACACACACACACACACACACACACACACACACCCCTCCCCACCACTGCTGAACTCCACCTACTTTCAGTCCTGCAGTGACATTGGCTGTCTTTCAGATTCCCAAATCTGCACAAACCCATTCCTTCCTCTGTCAGAACCTTTGCCTGGACTGTTTCTCCTCCCTTTCCTTCTTCCTCTGAAATTGACTTCTTTAACTTCAGATCTCAGCTCAAGCATCACTTCCTGTAAAAGCTCCAGGCTAGAACAAACTCCAGGCTAGAATAATTTCCTTGCAATATGTTCTTTTAACACTTGGTAGTTTCTTTCCATATCATTGATCAGAATGAGTGCTTCTATATTTTTCTGGGTGACTACTTGATTAATGTCTGTCTCTTCACTAGATTCTAAGTGACATGAGAATAAGGACCATGCCCATTTTGGTCACCATTATATCCTTAATACCTAGCACAGAGCCCAACACAAAAATGCTTTATTAATAAATATTTGCCAAATACTTGTACTTGAATAGATACGTAAACTTGGCTCCCACGAGTTTATCATCAGCTAGGAGAGAAAAAGATTGCTATTTATTCCCCAAAGCCCTTTTCAAGTGTCATCCTCATCGTGAGGTTTCCCTGTGCGATCCCCTTTCCTCCTCTCCACCCCTGGGCAGAATAAACCTCTTCCGGCGCAGGCCCCAGCATGCTCTGTGTTCCTTAGTATTCCCTTCTTGGTCTTTTGGAAGAAGACTGGTCTGACTTCATCCAAACCTTTCAACTGGACAGCTCCACCTGGATACCTGCATCAGTTTCTTAGGGCTGTCATTATAAAGTACCAGAAACTGCATGGCTTTAAATAACAATTCACCGTCTCACAGTTCAGGAGGTTAGAAGTCTGAAATTGGAATTCAGGCAGGGCCATGCCCCCTCTGAAGCCTGTAGGGGAGAATCCTTCTTGGCATCTTCTAGCTTCTGGAGTTTACTGCCAATCTTTGATATTTCTTGGCCTATAGGTGCATCACTCCAATCTCTGCCTCCATGATCACATGACTGTCTTCTTATAAGGACACCAGTCATATTAAGGCCCATACTATTCCAGGAGGACCTCAGTTTTACAGAATATATCTGCAACTCCTCTATTTCCAAATAAGGTCACATCTTGAGACCCTGAGGTTGTGACTTGAATACTTCTTTTGGGAGGACACAGTTCAACCCATAACAATACCCAGCGGGTAACCCAAACTCACTGGATCTCAAATTGGCCTCCATGTCTTTTCCCCGGACTCACTCATTTTCCTGTATTCCTTGTCCTGATTGGGGGCACTGGGTCCTAAAGCAGAAACCTGGGAGTCATTCTATTCTCCTTCTTTTATATCTACATAGTCATGATGTTCTAACGACTATCTCTTTTACAGTTCTCATATTCATTCCCCAAATCCCTATTTTAGTTTCTTCATCATTTTTAACCTGGACAACTGTAAGAATCAAACTAGTTTTTCTATCTCTTGTTTCAACCCCCTCCAACTTATTCTCTGCGTTGCTGCATGAGACTTTTTTTTTTTTTTGAGTTGGAGTCTCACTCTATTGCCCAGGCTGGAGTGCAATGACACAGTCTCGGCTTACTGCAACCTCTGCCTCCCAGGTTCAAGTGACTCTCTCACTTCAGGCTCCCAAGTAGCTGGGACCACAGGCGCCCACCACCACGCTTACCTAATTTTTGTATTTTTAGTAGAGACAGGGTTTCGACATGTTAACCAGGGTGGTCTTGAATTCCTGAACTCAGGTGATCCGCCCACCTCAGCCTCCCAAAGTTCTGGGATTACAGGCGTGAGCCACCACGCCTGGCTGAGACATTTTTAAAACACCAGTATTACCATGATACCACGTCCTCAAGCTCTGTTCTGCACATAAGGTGGTCCACATTCCTATGCATAGCACATGAGATTTCATCATCTCATCCCTACTTTTCCGAACTCCTCTTTTGACACTTCCTCTTGCAGTCTGTTCTCCAGTCATTGTGAAGCATTCACAGTTCCCTAAACCCAGGAAACTGTTTCATGCTTTGTACTTGTAGCAGAGACATTTATTACTCACAGAATAGCCATGTGTTCCTGTACATTTCGCAACCCCGGAAGGCATGTGATTAGTTCTGACCAACGGGCTGTGGATGAAAATTATATGTATCACCTCTGAGCTGAAGCACTGAAGAGCCAGTGTGCTAAATTCCAGCTGTTTTTTGTTTTCCTGCAATGCCAGCTTACAAACCACATGTTCCAGGTGGTACAGCTGGACCCACTAGCCTGGGTCCCTAAGTGACTATGTGGAGCAGGGCCCTGCTCCTTACTCCTCCTGCCCAGCTGACCTGATTAGACATGCGACCTGAGTGAGAAATAAACTTCAGCTATCTGCAGCTACGAAGGCTTCAGGGTCATTTTATTACCAAACCATAACCTAGGCTTTCCTGACTCATGCTTTTGTACAGCACTTTGTACAAACTGTTCCCTCTGCCTGACATGACCCCCTTCAGCTGCCTGGGAAAGTCTTACTGATTGTTCCAGCCCCATTGATCTTCTCTTCTGTGAAACTGATCTGAGTCATTACAAAAGAAAGCGAACTACTTCCTCCTGTGCTCCCACGGCACCTTGGATACAATGCTGACATCATCCTCATCACTGGTTATCACAACAATTTAATATCCATCAATTCATATGGTACTAGATGGTGGGTGCATTGAGGGCAGGGACTGTGTGTCATCCAGCTATCAAATTTGTATCTCCAGCACCTCACAGAAGGATTTGCATACAGAGGGTACCCAATCCAATGAATGAATGAATAGAAAACTGACTAAATGTAATCTGTACAGAATAGGCTTTTGACTGAGCATGATGGGGGAGGTCTGGATCATAGAGTGAAAACACTGTATGGGACTCTATAGTTTGCAGATGTTAGAAGGCAATAATTGCCATTTTGAGCTTATGTTGAATTCAGAGTAATATTGGCCTGTATAATGTGTATTACTATAGAAAATAAAATTTTCATTCATACAATCAGGAAGGTGATTCTTCAAAGATGTCTAAAAATTAATTATGACTCATGAGTGGGTGCATGAGAGTGCAATCAGCATAGGTCCTGTTAGTGGTAAGTGTTTATTTAGGAAACAACACTGCACGTGTGTAACAGCCAGAATGACAATCAAATTAAAATCACGTGTAATTGGAATGTTACGAAAAGGTGGAAAGGACACTGTGAACAAAATGCAGCTCTATCTATCTATCATCTATCTATCTATCTATCTATCTATCTATCTATCTATCTATCATCATCATCATTATCTGTCTGTCTATCTATCTATCTATCTATCATCTATCAGTTTATCTACCTACCTATCTATAAACCTATCATCTATCAGTTTATCTGTCTATCTACCTATTTATCTACCTATTATCTATCGACCTATCATCTACCTATATCTATCGATTTATATATCTACCTATCTATCACTATCAGTCTATTATCTATCTATCCATTATCTATCTATTATCTATCACCTACCTATTATCTATCATCTATTTATTATCTATCATCTATCTATCTATCTATCTATCTATCTATTATCTATCTACCTATCATCTATCTGTTTATCTTCTACCTACCTATCTATCTACCTACCTATCATCTATCTACCTATCTGTCATCTATCTACCTATCTTCTATCAATTTATCTATCTATCTATCATCTATCAATCTATTATCTAGCTATCCATCATCTGTCTATTATCTATCATCTACCTATTATCTATCTATCATCTATTTATCTATTATCTATCATCTATCTACCTATTTATCTATCTATCTATCTATCTATCTATCTATCTATCTATCTATCTATCTTCTATCATCACCTGTAAATCCATGAGAGCAGTAGGGGCGGACCTAAGTTTTGTGGGGCCTCTCATTGCCTCTTTAAATTCTACTGGGTAGGGGCAGCATTCCTCTACCCCTGCTGATGACTTGGGTAGACCAGTGATCTCAAGGTCACATTCAGACAATAAAATATCCTTTGAGTTGCAGAAAATGGCCTCCATTCAGATTTTAGCATTCCAAGTCCCAGGTAATAGTTAAAACTTCAGAAATAATTTAGCTTTAAATCTTCTTTCCTTCCCTGGCTGGGACCTGTCTCACCCAGGAGGTCTGCTGTGGGAAGGGGTCGTGGCCCTCTTCCTTTCCCCTCCCTCTGCTCACCTCCTTCCCTTTGTTTGCTGCTATTTCCTTCCATTCCTGGAATGAAGCCCAGAAAGGGGAGAGGGATGAGGATGAAACAGCTCTCATGTGGCTGGGCGGCCTAAGCCCTTTGGGCTGGACAGCTGGCCTCCCTGCAGCAGCCTGGCTGATGATTAAAGCTGACCCTGCCAGGAGCTCCACAAAGGCCTCCAGCTGGCTACTCTCTCCTGTGCTTCCCTTGACCCAGGCCGAAGCATCTCTGTCCCTCCAGGTGGTCTCCTGTGATTCTTTCCCCAGCTCCTGGGATTCTGGAGGTGTCACGTCCAGTCCCTCTGCTGAGGTCTTTAGTCCACGCCTTTAGGCTCCAAGACCACCCCACACTACCCTACACCTGCTTCTTTTCCCATGGGGCCCTCATCTGGTCTTGGGACATGCCCCTTGCTCTGCCACAATAGTATTCATCAGTTAAAATATTCTGGCACTGTCCTATGTCCTTTGCATTTATTACCTAATTAATAATGCTCACAACCAGGAAGGTACATTTGGCAGGCCATACCCATGGGTATTTCCTCTAAAATTTCTGTCCCTGGTTGTGCCATCACAAAGCACTGCGTGCACATTTCATTTGTCATTGATTTTGGCTGCAGAAACAGGAATCAGGAGATTGAGGCTTTATCTTGGCTTGACCATGAACTCACTGTGAGGCTTATGGCAAGTCAGCCATATCTCCGGGCCTCAGTTTCCACAGCAATAAAATAGGGAAGTGGAATGGGCTCATCCTCACAAGGTTCCTTTTCTTTCTTTTTCTTTTTCTTTTTCTTTCTGAGACAGTCTCGCACTGTTGCCGGAGCTAGAGTGCAATGACGCGATCTTGGCTCGCTGAAACCTCTGCCTCTCAGGTTCAGGCGATTCTCCTGCCTCAGCCTCTCAAGTAGCTGGGATTACAGGTTCCTGTCACCACGCCCAGATAATATTTTGCATTTTTAGTAGAGACGGGGGTTTCAGCATGCTGGCCAGGCTGGTCTCGAACTCCTGACCTCGTGATTCACCCACCTTGGCCTCCCAAAGTGCTGGGATTACAGGTGTGAGCCATGGCACCGCGCCCCAAGGTTCCTTTTCACAGTAAAACTCCATGATTTAAGAAATAATTCTAGGATAAAGAAATGCATGTAGGCGTTTGGGGATAGGAGGAGAAAGGTTAGTTAGGATGTGGGGCATGGATAACCTTGGCAGTCCAGACACAAGTAACCCTTAATGGTTCTAAGCATCTTTCAACTTTGAACAAATTTAGACATGGATCTAAAACGCCTTGGAATCTAGGGCTTTGTCAATTGTTTCTTTCACAATTCTAATGAGAAATCTCATTAAAAAGAGAGGTTTCAGTCCATGGTTTTAAGAATCTTAAAAACATTTGTTCACCTGACTCATTAACTCCACTACCAGAAATAGATTCTAAGAAATAATCAGAAGCTTACACAAAGGTTTGTGTATAAGACAGTGAGTCACCGCAATCTTTAGAGTAGTAAAAAGTAGAAACAACTCCCTTTGTTCCATCTCTGCTCACATAACACCTCCTTAGAGAGGGTCTTGACCTGGGCAAATCAAGTGGCCCCTCTCTTCTTACCGTGCCTTTATTTGTTATGTCATAACACGATCACCATGTGATTAAGTAGATATTTATTTGTTAAGGTGTTTGCTTTCTTTCTTACAACTAGGATGTCAGCCCCATGAGAGCAGTAGGAGAAGATCCAAGTTTTGTGTGACCCGAAGCACATAAACATTTGAGGCCTGTTTTAAGAAAATCTTTTTTTTTTTTTTTTTTGAGACAGAGTCTCACTCTATTGCCCAGGCTGGAGTGCAGTGGTGCGATCTCGGCTCACTGCAACCTCCGCCTTATGGGTTCAAGCGATTCTGCCTCAGCCTCCCGAGTAGCTGGGATGACAGACATGTGCCACCACGCCTGGGGTAATTTTTGTATTTTTGGTACAGATGGGTTTTGCCATGTTGGCCAGGCTGGTCTCAAACTCCTGGTCTCAAGTGATTAACCCTCTTTGGCCTCCCAAAGTGCTAGAATTACAGACGTGAGCCACCACGCCCAGTCTACAGTTTCTTTTTCCCAAATTAAAAGTTGTATTTATTTCACGGTAGTCTACTTATTTTTATTTATTTATTTATTTTAAATTGACAAATGATAATGAATATAGTTTTTCTACTTGGGCCTTTTTCAGTGCATTCTACTGCCTTCTAGCAACACTGCTAGAAATTGGGCGGGTGAGTTATTTACTGTCAGGCCTGAGCGATGCCGTGTGACTTTCTCCTGGCTGTTCCCGATGCTTCGTTTCCCTGGTAATATGAACAATGGCTAGGAGTCTGGTACTGTGCTAAGTGCTTTCCATGAAATAATTTACTCGGTCCTTACCTTTCGAGTAGATAGTTGTATTATCTCCACTTTACGATGAACGAATCGAGGCATGGAAAGTGTAAGCAACCCACCTAAGTAAGTGTGAGGGCTGGGATGTGGACACGGGAAGGCTGGTCCCATAACTGACTTTCCCGGCCACCATGCTCTGTTCTTGTCTTGCTACATCTGCTCCCTTCCTCTCCTGCAGATCCCTTCAATTCCCCTCCATCATGAATAGGCCAATAGGAGCACCCAATGGTTATAAATAAAAAGAGGTTCCTTCCTCTGTCTCTCAATTGTTCCACATTTATGTCTATTTGGTATCTTCATGGGATATTAAGGACTCCGGCATTTGGGGAATGTCCTTTGATACCAATCAGTCCAGCATCTTTTTGGAAACACTGGGCACACTGGAGAGAGCCCTAGACTGGGAGCCAGTCGTCTAGTTTCCAGTCCTGGCTCTGCCACAGGTGTGCGTGTGTCCTTGATCATGGTACTCCCATTCGTCAGTGCAGGGATGGATGACCTCTAGGATTCCTCATAGCCTTAAAGTCTGTGATATAATTCTTTCCTTCCTCAGCCCAGTATCTGTCCTTTGGTGCTGCTGGCCTGCCTTTCCCTAGGAAGCCCAGGGGCGGGAATCAGTTCCCTCTTTGGAGTCTGAGAGGAGCATTACGTGGTTTTGCTGATTTCGAGAGGCAAAAGGAGAAGGTGAGGAAAGTCAGGCTCTCTGGTCTCCTAGTTGGTGCTGCCATCCGCAGGCTCAAATGTCTCCCTGAAATGCAGATGGAAATGAAGCAAGGTGAAAGGGTAAGCGTGGGAGCAGAGCAGCTTCTAGGCTTAAAGAGGAACTTAAACCCAACTGACTCACCAGGGAAGTGGTTGTTGACCTCGAATCCTAGTTGACTTGCGAGTTGGTAGCTTGTCCTTTGAGAGACCTAGATGAATTTAGCTCCAGTGCCCATGAACTTCTGTCATTCATGGCAAAAAGAAGTAGCCTCCAAAAGAGCGACTGAACAAGAAGAATTTGAGGATGCATGAATGAATAAATGAAGGCTATGGCAATTCTTTTTCTGTGAATGCCTTGGGCAATCAGACAGAAAAGATACTCAGCTCTCCAGGATGGCTTAGACAGGTCTCCCCAGCACCACTCCTTGTTGAACTGATGGTGGCTGAAACATGCCAGGGTACAGGGGTCTTTGGGAAGCCTTTGATCCTGGCTGTCTGCTACACTCAAACTTTCCCTCCTTCCTCATTTTACGGTAGTCTTCCTTCTGTAAATTACTTGCACATGATTGATACAGTTTCAGTTCTGGGCTAACAAAATGGCAGCCAGAAACCATTCAGTCATAAGATGAGCAGTGACAGAAAAAAACAGGGAAGAGATAAAACCTTAAGCTGTAAGCAGGGCGGGCCTTTGCCAAATAAAGATGTTTATTGCTCTTCTGCTTTCTCAACAAAATTATAAGACTGAATGCCTTGATTTATGTGGCTCAGCAGATGTTCTCACTGCCACAAATCTATTAGCTCCTTGCCTCCTCCGTTGAGTGGGTGGTGCAAAAATAAAATCTGCAAGGAAGAAGCTGGCAATGACAGGGAAGGAAGTGAGGGGCCTCTGAGAGATTAGGAGCTGAGACACGACCCAGAAATAAAAGAAAAGGAGAATCTGAAGGAACAAGTCTTCACAGTTCCTGTTCAATGAACTTTTCTCTGACAAGAGAGAAAATTTGCACAGCCACAAATTATTGCAATTCAGAGAGCCAAGTATTGAGTTGAAAACATACGTTATGTAGGGAGGTGTCTTACATTGAGGCTGCCATAACAAAATCTCATAGACTGGGTGGCTCACGAACAACAGAAATTTATTTCTTACACTTCTGGAGGCTGGGGAGTCCAAGATCAAGGCTGGCGGATTTGAGGTCTGGCTTCCTGGTTCATAGATGGCCTCTTCTTTCTGTGTCCTCACATGATAGAAAGGGTGAGGACCTCTCTGGGGTCTCTTTCATAAGAACACTAACCCCATTCATGAGGACTCTACTCTCATGATCTAATCACCTCCCAAAGGCCCCACCTTCTAAGACCATCACCTTGGGGGTTAGGATTCCAACGTATGAATCTGGGGGGAACACAGGCACTTAAACCATAGCAAGAGGCATTCACAGTATTGATGGCCCAAATCTCTCACCCAAAGAAAGTTGTCCAACACCTTTGAGAAAATTTCAATGACATGGGTCCTCCGATGCCACCACTTTCTCTCATTTTTCTCTCCATATTGGCTGCGTGTCTATTACCCCTTCAATTCAGGCTGGCCATCCAGAACCTTCCCCACTAGATAATATCTTCACCTTAAATTAAAAGCAGTCTCCTTCCTACTTGTTCAGAGCCCTGGTGTTAGGATGGTTGCGGAAGATTGTTAAAATGGCAGCACAACGTGGAGATTTCCTGGGGATTTCAATCACCCAGTTCCCCCTACCCTTCCTGACAAAGGTTAATCATGAGGGGAATGAAAACAACACACAATCTTATGAGCAGTGAAGGATAGGTTGGATGGAACCCACAGAGGCCGGCTGAGATTTCAATTTCCTTAGTATAATGAAAACTGCATTTCCATTCACTGCTGCAGTAGAAATTATTTACCAATGGCCACCTGTGATATCATTGTCCCGTAGGTTATGTGGTGTGGACTGTCTCTGCCAGGGATGGCTACCGAAGCCTCTGTTCATTATCCCCCTCCTTGAAGCCCTGGGGATGCTGCCCGTGAGCAAAGGCAGTGCTTTTGTGCGCATGAAAAAGGAGGAGCCATTTCATAATATCATGGTGATTTTAAACATGATTCCTTCTCCCATTTTTCTATGACCTTTCCTTGCTTGATTTGAATTTATGACTTTCTGCATGTGTTTCAGATGCCAGATATCATCAATAAGAATAAATTATAAACTTATTTTCCAAGTAGCTATATGGCAGGCCATGAGTTAAGTGCTTTGTATACAGTATTCCACATAGTTAGAACAGCCTGGTGTGCCAGAGGTTGTCCTCCAGTATCCATCCTTTCCTTCTTCCTTTGATAATATAATCCCATGTTTTTCAGCTAAGCACACGGTTTCCTGCAATCAAACCATGTATCACACCAGCCGCCGCTGCAGCTATGTGTGACCATGTGGCCACTGGGATGTAAGAATTTTGTGTGCAATTTTCAAGACACCTCCTCAACAGGAGGGAACATGCCGCCCTCCTTCTGCCTTTTCAATGCACACATCCTTTATATAAAAATTAAGATTTGGTATGGAGATTTTCTATATGACAATGGTTACCTAATGCATAGATAAAGGAACCATCTATTCTGATGTGACAATGCTAGAAATAGAGGGGACTAAAACACATATATTAAAAATGTACGAGGACAGTTGTCCCTCAGCGTACACAGGAGATTGGGTCAAGGACCCTTGCATATACCCAAATCCACAAAACATGCCCTTTTGTTCACTGGCTGGTATGTGGACATAATAGTTGGACATGAGCAGCCGTCTCAGACCATGAGATGGAAGCCACTTGTTGAAGATGGTAAAGCAACAAGAAGGAGCTTCAGGCCCTGATGACTGTGAGGGAGAATTTTGGGTTTTTTGCAGCTGCAGCTGAACTTACCTTACCAGAAACACTCTGCAAGAAGGTAATAGAATGAGGTATTGGAGAGCATGGACTTTGGGGTCTGAGGCACCAGGGTTTAAATTCTTCTTCTGCACTTACCAGCTTTGTGACCTTAGGCAAGTAACTTAACCACCCTGTATCAGATTCTTTATGTGTATAATTAGTGGAAGTAAAACCTCATTGAATTTTGTGACAAGTTTAGGTATATATGACATATCTAAAATGTTCAGCATAGAACTTGGCACATGGTAAATGCATGAGACAAGGTAGATGTTGTCTTGTAAGAGGAAACAAGCCTCAGATAGGTTAAAAAATTTCTTCCGGGGCCAGGCGCGGTGGCTCACGCCTGTAATCCCAGCACTTTGGGAGGCCGAGGCAGGCAGATCACGAGGTCAGCGGATCAAGACCATCCTGACTAACACGGTGAAACCCCATCTCTAGTAAAAATAGAAAAAATTACCCAGGCATGGTGGTGGGCACCTGTAGTCCTAGCTACTCGGGAGGCTGAGGCAGGAGAATGGCGTGAACCTGGGAGGCGGAGCTTGCAGTGAGCCGAAATCATGCCACTGCACTCCAGCCTGGGCGACAGAGCGAGACTCTGTCTCAAAAAAAAAAAAAAATTTCCTCCAAGCCCACACAGATAAGTGATTGAGAGTCAGACCTGGAAGTCCCCAAAGCTTGTGATTTTCTGTGACATTGACCACCATGGATGCCCAGATGTCATCATGAAAAACAAGAACATAAAATTTAGCTCTTTTGTAAGCTTGCTAGTTAACACGCCCAGACACACACACACAAACACGCACACCCCAGACACACACGCACATGCACTTTGTATGTGACTCATTCTTTGACTGTAAAATTATTATATCTTACAAACGAATCTGCTGAAATAGAAATGTTTATTATTTGAACTAATACGCACCGATATTACCTGGTACAAAGTTTCCAGTGGGCGTTGCTGTTGTTCCCTGAACCCTCGAGATTGCTGGCTGATGACGCAATCCGCTGTCACACAATCACATTCTCCATTTCCTTCATTTCTATTGAGTTCACTTTTGAATTTTCGGATGAGTCGAGCTCAGAGATAGTCTCTAATGCTACAAATCTGTGCCAATGGTGTCCTTCCCACCCAGGCTTTCTACAGATCAGGGCTGAGGTGAATTGTTTTACATCAACCATGGGCTTATAACAGAGAGAGTGATACCAGTGGCCCTTAAGTCAAAGAAGAAGACTGAACAAGGCTGTGAGCTCCATGAAGGCAGGGCCTGTGTCTGTTTCATTCACTGATGTACCCCTACCCCTTACCCCAGAAGGGCTCCATCAATATGTATTGAATGAACTTTGAATGAATGGGCGCTTTCAGGATCACACCATGCAATAAACAGTCATAGCATAAGCCATCAAGTTGATGCTAATCACTTCCCCACCGAGCCCAGTTATAGTGGGCATTTGCCCAGCTTTGCCCCCCAGCATGCAATTCACTATCCTAAAGCACCTCATCTTCCCTTTAGGGAGTTTTCGCTGTGGGTTGTTTTCTGGGGGTGGGAGCAGGGAGTCCTTGCCACTTAGAAACCAAAGAGGCCAGATGCTCTTTCTGGGAACTTTGAACAACTGCTGCAAGAATGTGGATTGGTTGGAGGCTATTCACTGCAGGGCTGGAGTAGCAAGTGGATCACATGCATCTGCTCTGAGTTTGGCAATGCTAACTTCAGCCTCTTCCTTACCAGCACTCTCAGGCCCTGCCCACTTTCCAGCCCTGGACTTCTAACCTTCCAGAGATTCTGATGTCCTACAAATACTTGGACTAGTCCTCCTATCCCTTAGTTTCATAAGAAAGCATGCAAGCTAAATTGTTAGAGAGATTTCACAGATAGTCTTTGTCTTCACCAACAGGCTTAAAGATTGTCTGGTAAATTTCCAAATAGTAACTTAGGAGCAGGAGAGAGAAGTTGCACTGTCAAGGCCAATAGGATTCAATCTGAAATATGGAGACTGAAGTGATTGGAGAAGGTGATAGTGACCGGTTCTGATCCTAAAATGATTATCAGGATAAAAAAATCTGGCACTGAAAAAACTGGAGGGAAGCAAGTTGAAGGCTGGATCCATGGCTAAATATGGTGCCAACACCTGCTTTTACAATTGCTGATGCATTTTTCTCATCAACAAAGAATGTACGCTGGCAGGTTTCTCACTCCCTTTGCAGAGTGGTTATTGCTGTGCTGTCTTTTCACATATTGTGAGGATTCTGGGTCATTTTTCTCAAGTTTGAAACTGTGGATGTGGCAATGGCTATTTCCAGAGAGAAAACAGTGGAATCCTGGAAAGAGCTGAAGAAACTATCAACTCGAATTTTGCACTTTGGTCCAAGTGAATTCTGAAAGCAGATCCTTTGCATTTTACACATCTATAAAAGGAACCAGGGGCTCATTCTACACTGTGATTGTTCTCCTCTAGGAAGAATGTACTTTCATTACCAATTACATCCGAAAATATTCATATTGTGCTTTATTTATTTATTTTTGCCTTTGTACTTCAAAAAGAACAATTTGAGAATCAAGTTTCATATGCCACCTTTGATAGTATAATTCCCATTGGAGTAATTGGCTCCCTTCTTCCCCAACTCTTTCTGAACCTACTTAAAAAAAAAGACAGGTCGGACTCGGAGGCTCATGCCTGTAATCTCAGCATTTTGGGAGGCCGAGAAGGGTGGATCACAAGGTCAGGAGTTCGAGACCAGCCTGACCAACATGGTGAAATCCGTCTCTCCTAAAATACAAAAATTAGCTGGGCGTGGTGGCGTGCACCTGTAATCCCAGCTACTCAGGAGGCTGAGGCAGGAGAATTGCTTGAACCCAGGAGGCAGAGATTGCAGTGAGCCGAGACCGCACCACTGCACTCCAGCCTGGGTGACAGCAAGACTCCCTCAAAAAAAAAAAAAAAAAAAAAGGCAAAGGAGAAAGGCAGATGGAGACCAAAATATCACCTTTCCTACTGATAAAGCTGACACTAGAGAAAGTGGAAGATATCTGCAGACAAAGGGATGGCAAGGGGCTAGGCTATGCATGCCCATCACCAATCATCTAAGTCTCTCCCCTCTCCTGGGTCGGGGGAGAGAGGACTGCAGGGAGCTTATTATGCCAGTGGACTCACACACCACAGGGAAGGGAATGCCCGGAGTGGTGAGTGGTTGTGAAGTACCTTTGGCTTAAATGGCAAAGTCTGTTGTAGGCATTTTCCACTCATGGGCTTTGGTTTCTATCCCTCTTGCCCCCTCACTGTCCCTTGACATTCTCAACTGATCCAGAGAAAAGACTACATAGTGAAAAGAGTGCCGGACTGGGTTTTGGGAGACTGGGACCCAGTCGAGGCTGGTGGGCAAGTCAGATCAGCGTCGTAAGTCTTGTGTTCCCCGTATGTCCTCGGAGGGTGTAGGAGAGGTTGCTCCCCCGTGCTAAAGCCAGTCTCGTGGTTTGGGTCCCCTCCACCCACTCTGGGAATCTTGCCTTCTCTTGAATATTTGACATCTTTTCTTCTCAGCTGCATTTTTTCCATAGGCTTTTAGGCTCACACAAGTCGTTCCCACTTAAAAACAATATCCTCACTTGTCCCTCATCCTTGCCAGCAATTTCCCTATCTCTGTACCTTCTTTTTTATAGAGAGACTCCTTTAAAATGTTGTCTGAATGTATTGCCTGTGCTCATTCAGCCCATTAGCAGCACAACCTGGCTTCTTCCCAGATAACTCCCACCAAGGTGGCCAATGATCTTCAGGTAGCTCAATCCAGTGGACACTTCCATTCTCGCTGTACTTCATTTCTCAGCAATAATTGGCACTGTCGACCATTCCCTGCATTTCATGTGTTTTCCGACAAAACGCTTTCTTGGTTATCTGCCTTTGAAGTTGCATTGGTCTTCTAGCCGGCTATTTCTTGGAGTTCTTCAATACCTAGGTCCTCTTCTATTTTCACTTTACTGCCTCTTAGTGAAAGAATGATTAGACTATTTGTTTACTCATTCAATAAATTTTTATTGAGCACCTATTATGTGATAGGCACTTTCCTGGGCACTGATAATTTAACAGTGCAAAGAAAACCCCAACAAATTCCCTGCTCTGATGGTGCTTTTATTCTAGTGGGAGAAGACAGGGAATAAATAAATAAGCACATAAGTATATAATATATCAGCCGGTGCTAAGTGCTGTGAGGCAAAAATAAATCAGGGTGAGAGAATAAGAGGAAAGGTGATGTTATATTTAAGGGTCAGAGTCCTAAAAGAAGTGATTGATTTTGTTAACAAGGTAATGTTGGCCTCATAGAGTGATTTAGGAAGCATTTTCACCTCTGCTATTTTTTGGAAGAGTTTGACAAGGATTCTTTAAATGTTTAGTAGATTTCACCAGTAAAGCCATCCAGTCCTGGACTTTTCTTCATTGGGAGGCTTTTGATTACTATTTCAATATTTATATTTGTTATAGGTCTATTGTGATTTTTGATTCCTTCTTGAGTTAATTGAGGTAATTTGTGTGGAAATTCTGGAAACTACTATTACATCTAGGCTATCTAATATGTTGGTGTACAATTGTTCATAAGAATAGTCTCCTGTAGTCCTTTTTATTTCTATAAGGTCGGTAGTAATGTCCTCACTTTCATTTTCTGAGTTTAGTTGTTTGTGTCTTCTTTTTTTTTTGGTCAGTGTAGCTAAACGTTGGTCCATTTTTTGAAGACAGTGGCTGAGCATGGAGATATCTAGTGGCAGGGCATTCCTGGCAGGACGACAGATCATCCTGGCTAACATTTACGGAGAACTTCCTGTGTGCTGGCATTTATTACAGGGGCTTCACCTGGATGTTTCAGTAGAGCAGCTACGATGATGATGATGATTCTTACTTTCCAGATGAGGAAACTACGGTACAGAGAGGTGAATGAGCTTGCCCAAGATCCCATCACTGTTAGAGGCAAAGCCAGTAAGAGTCTGGCTGCAGGACCTGGTCTCATCTGTACACTTTGACCTTGCCCCGGTGTGAGTTCAGTGAAAAGGATTATTATTGTGACTAATGTCAAAACAGAGACAATGAAACAAAACCTCATCTCGTGTACCTCAATATGGCATTTTTTTCTCCTTTAGAAAGACATGAGAAATGTGTCATTTCCAGCTTGGAGTAACAAATGGTACAACCATTTTACAACCTAATTTTACTCTCCAGCTGGTCCCAAGATATTAATAACTGGGGCCAGGCCATCCTTGTCACATTTTGGGTTTTTAAAAAATCTCCAGCTATCTTCCAATGTATGTCACATTATAAAATATATTTTCCCTAGTATTTTTTTTTTCCTTTTGGAGGAAACAAAAGTATGTTTTAACAGCATACAATCCATATGCTTTTGATTTCCTCGTACTCAAGTCACCAAAATGTCACTTCATAAGAGCTATTTTATTCCTCTTCAAACTCTCTTGAATATGAATTTTTAACATTTCCTTCCTCTCCAACACTGAACAGTGTTTTGCTGAGGGAAAGAATATCCAGATAGCGTCAAAACCAGATTGTTTTAAAACTGACATTGGGACTTAACGGGGCTTGGAAAGCATGCTTCCCCGACCAAATCTAAATTACGGGCTGATTCAGAAGCTCTAAGTACCTCATGGCTCAGGTTAAGGGACTTACGACCCCAAAGACACCAAAGAGTTTGTAATCACTGTTCATCCCTGCGTACCCCACAGCGGAGCTGTAAATCTTTTGCCCTTTATAGAAAAAAAAAAAAAAAAAAGGTAAGTGGGAGAAAGAAATTCCTCTTGTCAGCTTGAGCTTTAAAAAGAAGAAGGAAGTACGCGGTGAATGGATGTTTTTCAGCTCAGGCATATGTTGGAGGGAGGAAATGAGACTGAGGGAGAAGGAAAGTGCTGATGCAGAGGGTCCTCCTTGGCCTCAGAATGACCCGTGAGTCTCACCAGTTCCTGTAACAAACGCCACAGATGCCTCATGCGAAGAGCAAGTTTTGTAAGGAAACTCTGGCATTGACTGAAGTCAGCATAATTAGGAGTGGTGCCAAGCAGAGTTCTCCTGTATGAGGAGCATTCCTTTTCCTTTCCAACCATCCATCCATCCATCCATCCATCCATCCATCCATCCATCCATCCATCCATCCATCCATCCATCTGCCCCAGAAACAACTGGGGAAATCAGGCAGGAAGGACGGGAAAGAAATGGAAATTAAATTCTATTAGTCACTGGCTATGTCATCGAAGATCAATGCTGATTGATTGCTAGTGGCTGCCTGGGGTGCTGTGCTGAGAAGGATTCTGAGGTCTAGTTTGTTTTTTACAGCAAGGAGTAGAACTGATCAGGGATTCAGCTACAGACAAGATGGTAGGGAGTGCCAGCAGTCACTCTCATGTTCAGAAACACCGCACTGTGCCAGTTCTCTGCCCAGGAATGGTTAAATGGAGGAGATGAAGGAAGGTTTAACCTGATGCCCACCCAAGGTAGATAAGAGTGAGAAGAGCTGGCCTGGTTTAGGAGGCAATGGTAAGATTTTAGGAATGAGACTTTGGCCTGGGCTGTATCTGCAGCTCTATCAGAAAAAAACGCACCCCTCCAAGCCTCAGGTTTTTTCATGTGTAAAACAGAATAAAACACTTTCCTTATAGGATTGGGGTGAGGATTAAATGTAAAGTAAAGGGCCTGGCTTGTAGTAATGTTTTATAGTTTCTTTCTTTTTTTGAGACAGGGTCTCATTCTGTTGCTCAGGCTAGAGTGCAGTGGCGTAACCATGGCTCACTGGTGCCTCAAGCTCCTGGGCTCAGCTGATCCTCCCACCTCAGCCTCCTGGGTAGCTGGAACTACAAGTGCGCACTATCATGCCTGGATACTTTTTTGTAGATATAGGGTTTCACCTTGTTGCCCAGGCTGGGCTCAAATGATCCACCTCAGCCTCCTGAAGTGCTGGGATTATAGGCGTGAGCCACCACGTTCAGCCTAGAAGTGGTTTATATTTTTATATAATGCAAATGGTTTTAATTTGGCTTTAGACTTCAGTGGCTATTATCAATTAATCAATATCTATTTTGTACTTAATAGGTACAAAAGGCAACAGAAATACCTAAAATCCGGGGTGACAAAAAAAAGATACATAGAACAGAAAACCACGTGATCAGGGCCAAGTGGCCCATTTCTACTAGATATCTGGAAGAGGGGAGACACATGAACTGGGTGAACATTTGAGGATGAAGAGTAAAGGGACTTTGCTTTTCCCAGCTCTAAATTTGAAATATTCCTCTCTCTTCCTATGTGGACTTTTGTGGTCCTCAGAGGAGAGACCTAAATTCTGAGGAGTGGACAAGAGTAAGTCACGTTGCTGCTTACAAAACAATGACTCAGGCTGGGTGCAGTGGCTTGCTCCTGTAATCTCAGCTCTTTGGAAGGTCGAGGCGGGAGGATCCCTTGAGGCCAGGAGTTGGAGGCTACAGTGAGCTACAATGGTGTCCCTCCACTTCAGCCTGGATGACAGAGTAAGACCCTGTCTCTAAAATAAAGAAAAATAAAAACAAAACAAAACAAAACCCCAATGAATCAAAACCTTAGGTCCTTTCTGGATTTACCAGTATTAAAAAAGATGTTTACTTTGCCTGTTGGGGAGAGCCACTGAGAAGCAGCTTCTGCAGCTTCCTGACTGCGGTGGGCGGAGTGTCAGGAAACCCTGCAGGCCAGGCCACACCACCAGGAGAAACCAAAACAGAACGAGAAACCCCGTGCAGCAGAACACGGACAAGTCCTTTGTTGTTTCAAGTTTTTATCTTGCTTGTGGCAAGTCTGACGATTCAGCAACCACCACTGCTGCATTCGGCCAAGGGTTTCCTTGTAGGTCTTTTCTCCAAAGCCGGAACAAGAGCAGTGAGTTAGTCCTTCCCTCTGCCCGGCTCACGTTCCAGTTTCTGAAATGCGTTTAGGACAAGCGGAGCTTGGAGCAGCCGCCCTGAGATTTTTATCAGACTAATTCCGGTGAGAGGAGGCAGAGTAAAACTAGCTGTTTAGGTTCATGGGTGATGCATTTCTGGTCATGAACTTCAGTTCTCTGTATCCTCATGTTGAAATAAGTTGAAAGAGTCAACAGGTTTCCCATTACTTGGTTAATGGGAATTAACCAAGTTCCCATAGTAATGGGAACCCTTACTGTGGTTAACGACAGAGGATCATGAAGATTGAGGTTTCCAGACCCTGTTAGGGATACAGTGGAGATCTGCCAGCCACCATACTTTCTCTCCTGTGAATCCCCGGGATCAGTTGTGTCCCTACTGTGTGCTCTGAGCACAGGTGGTGGGGACCCTAAACCAGGGAGCAGCAAAAGGAGGGAAAAGAGGCAAAAGCAAGGCGAGGGGGCACGCCTGTGGCAGTACCTGCCAAGTGACGTGGGGGTGCTACATGCTTTCAGAACACAGCTGCGGCGTGGCCAGCAGCTGGTCTGGGTGTGGCTCTTGGGGGAGCTGCTGGGCTCGGTGCCGCTGGTGTCTGTTACAACCTCACTTTCCTTATCTGGGAAATGAAGGCATTGGGGGCAGTGGGGGAGTCTGTCTGCTCTGCCCGTCAATCGTTATTACTGAGGCTCACACATTGTTGAAAAAGTCCAAGAATGTTTTAGAAAACACATATTGTAGGTATTTGTTCATTCATTCATGGATTGATTTATCCTCTCACTGAAACTTTGTTTTTGCACACTGACTCTGTGCTAGGTGCCGAGGGTACCAAAACCAATAAGACTGGATTTCCTGCGCTCCTGGGCTCACAGTCTTGTGAGGAAGACAGATACATATGCAGATCATTCTAGAAAAACGATCTGCTTAGTAACAGAAGTGTGTGTACTGTGCTCAGCGCTGTCTGGAAGTGTGGAGAAGACTGACACAAGGGCCAGGTCTTGCAGGATGAGTAAGGATGCCCAAATGGTGAAAGCGTATTTCAGAGGAAAGTCTAGAGCTTGCAGAAAAGAACTTTGTCTGAGAGCCATGGTGAGGCTGAAAAAGAGTTTAAGGAGGCAGCAAAAGGCAGAGAAGGAAACATCGATTATCCTGTTCTATATCCAGGTGAGATTCCAGTTTATCAAGAGAGAAAAAGTCTCCCTTTGTCTTTACACTAAGAAATGCTTGGGTCTTTGCATTGGGGTGGCCCAGCACCGTTTATATACCACAGAGCAGGCCACTGATGCTTGCTTTTACCAGGCCACGCAGAGGAAGGTATTTCTTGTTGCTATTTCTCACATAGACCTTTGATAAAGGCTGAAGACTTCATTAACACTGTTGTGATTCTTACCTTTTAGAGTCAAAGTCTCCTTGGAAAATGGGAGGAAAACAATAAACCATCTCCCCGGAAAATGCACATAATTTGCATAAAATTTCTGAGATTTCCAGAAACATGCTCGCAACCCTCCATGCCCACTCGTGCATTGCAGGTAAAGACCTCTCACCAGTCTCAGGCTGTGAACCAGGGGACTGGAATAACACAGCCCAGATACAGAGCTTTATGGCGACCTGGCCTGATTTTGGCATGAAGTTTGGACATTGTTGAGGAAGAAATATTAGGCTGACCTTTCGTGGGCTGTGGCCAAGGCTGGGTGAGAGCAGAGTGTTGACAAGTGCCCTTTGCCCTGACTTCTTGTGGCTTGGTGGTCCTGGACCTGGGAAAAGCAGAAGCAGCTTTGTAGCTTGGCTTGTTAGTTGCCTGCCAAAGGAGCAGTAACCTGCGGTGAGGTTTGTTTGGCACACTGGCCTTTTTTTTTTTTGCCATTTATTCACTTGTTAGACTCGAGTGTATATGCCGGTTTGTGTACTTTCTTTCGACTGGGGTTGGTGTATTAAGTAGAGCAGGAATGGGCGCGGTGATGATAGAAGTGGACCAAGACCATTCTCAGATGGGGGAAGAGTGGAGACAGATGTGTGGGAATGTGACAGGAGCTAGGGGTCACTTCCTTATCGCCAGAGCTTTGAAAGGAAGCGAAATCCTTTTTCAGAGGCTTTGGCAGGGCTAGTCCTAGGGGGAGGCAAGTGAGACATTTGTGGGTATGAAATGCAAGAGGGTACCTGAAACTCAATAGTCAAGAAAAATAACATTTTAATGCAGTTTTAAAAGAATCAAAATGCAAAAAAAAAAAAACCATACTAAATAAAACGTTAAAATTTTAAGTAAAGACAGGATGCAGTCCTGTACTTACAAGACTCTGCCTCACTTACTTTATCCTAATCTCCATCCTGGGCTTTCTTTGGAGCCAAGAAATGCATCCCCTCAAAGTCCCAAACTTGTATTTGAACAACACTTGTGAATTGCAATAAAACTGGTACCCAGGCATTGCTGAGTGAGTTCTTGTAGCTGTCCAGGAAGATTTCCAGGCAGTGGGAGCACTGCTCAGGTCCAGCCTGCCCACCCCTGCCCAAGAAATGTGTGTTGGCAGTGACCCAAATCTTCCACCAGGTGGCACTCTTGCTCCAACCAGGTGCCCCTGAAAGGACGATTCTTAGCTAAGAGTGATTTAAACTAATTGCTAAATTGCGGTTCTTTTTGGAAAGGCCAGAAAAAATCCTGAGCAGGAATTGGGGTAAACAATGATGGGATATAAAGAGTGTTTGAGGACTATTCTGGAAAACTTGGAGCAAGGTAGGGCCTGAGTAGTGGCCGGCCACAGGCTGTGCTGTTCTTCAGCAGGTGAGAAAAGGGAGAATTTTAAACTGCCTTTTGTTCTCAGATGCAATATAAACACATGTGACATGGGAGAAAAATGTGGGATTAATGGTTTTCTGCAAAGTATATCCTGGTGGTAACAGCGCAGGCACTTGAGTTAGAAAGACCTGGAATGTTGGCTCCACCACTTCCTAGCTGTGATCTTGGATGAATGGCTGGGCTTTGACAAGCCTAAGATTCTGCATCTTTAAATGGGGATTATTGTAGCTGCTCCTCCAGACGGCCATTAGAGGATTAAATAAATGAATGCACATAAGGCTGTTTGCATGGTGCCTGGCACATAGTAAGTGTTCAACAAAGATGAGGTGTTATTATAGACTTTCAGGCAAAGGCTGTGCAGCTAAATTCCTGGGCCTGGCGTCCCTTGGCTGTTGCATTAATTAAGGAGATGACCTCAGTGTGACCCAGAGAAATAACTTGATAATGAACCGTGGCTCGAGGAGACTCGACCAGAAGAGTTTCCCACCTGGATAGAGTTTCACAGATGTGATTTTTGAACCAGGAAATCTGGCTGGGTTCCTGGGTTCCTGAGCAGAACTGTCTCACCCTCCATGACTTGTACACATCTGACCACCAGGTGACTGATCCCACTTAAACTGTGCACTGTTGTGGAAAGTATCAGTTTCCAACGATGTGTATCGGAACCTTTCCATGAGTCCAGTCTGTCTCCTTACTGTTCTGAACTCCTGAACTCACAAAGATGCCCCAAATTAACTACCCTTCAGTAACAGTGAGTTGATAATAGTTCCTGTTTGTTGAGGCTTACTTTATGTCAGTCACTTAATAGGCACTTTACAGACACAGGTTCATTCATGTCTCAAAACCACCTGGAGAAGTAAGCAAACCCATTTTACAGACAAGTAAACTAAGATTTAAGGAAACTTAGTACCTTAACAGGGCTCCTTCAGCCAGGAATTGGTATAAACTTAGATCTGTCTGACTTCTAAATCAATCAATCCATCCATCAATCAATCAATCAAATATATCATTTGCCTATCATCTATCCATTTGACAGGTTAAATACAAACTATTCCGATCTAATTAAAGCAAAGTTCCGTAGAGACCTCTAGGGTCTAAGGAAATCTTTTTTGGCCTCAATTGAGGTTTCTTTCTTGAAAATATAGGGAGATATTCATGGCTGCACCTTTGCAGATCCATACACACATAGCTCATATATGTGACTGTCTAAGTAGCATGTTCTTACTTGTGGGCACCAGGACCAAGATCATGATCCACTCTTGTGTCCGCTGCACTTCCGGGATTCCCCAGGGAGAGCTCACTTGGGAAGATGGTCAGACGGTGTCATTCTCTGTTCTGCACTGAGCTCCCTTTGCTGGCCTAGGAAACGCTAGCTGGCCAAAATGGTCTCAGTTTTCAGTGGGATGCAGCTGGACAAGAGAGGAGGCATCAGACAAGATCAGTTTGACCTTGGCTGCAAGAAGGAGCAGAAGGCAAATGCTATCCTCCCAAATGAAAAACATCACTAGCCATCCAGGGAGGAAATCTGGTTTTCCCAACTGGTGATGATAGCTACAGGTCAAAAGTTTGGAGGCTTCTTCGTGAATACAGTTCCTGGCGTCAACTGAGGGATCAGTGTAGATAAGTGGAAGTTCCCGCTTACAGCATGGTCGATTTCTTTCCCCCAATGCAGTTTATTCTCTAAGTTTATCCTGTAGCTCAACTCAGACTAATAAAGTTTTCTCTAGTACAGAAGGTCCATAGAGGATCTACTTTATTAGATTAAGTGTGTTTTAATTAGCCAATTAGAGAACAGATTCTTCTCCAGGACTTAAAAACTATTTTGTCAAATTATTTCAATGAAAATATAGTTGGCTTTGTTTAGTAACTAAAAAAAGTCACTTCTAGTTTATATTGTTACAAATGAAGGCCAATGAGGTTTATGAATTAAGAGGCAAGAAACAGGCCAGGTACGGTGGCTCACACCTGTAATCCCAGCACTTTGGGAGGCTGAGGTGGGCGGATCATCAAGTCAGGAATTCGAAACCAGCCTGACCAACATGGTGAAACTCCGTCTCTACTAAAATACAAAAAATTAGCCAGGCGTGGTGGCACACGACTGTAATCCCAGCTACTCAGGAGGCTGAGGCAGGACAATCACTTGAACCCAGGAGATGAAGCTTGCAGTGAGCTGAGATTGTGCCACTGTATTCCAGCCTGGGTAACAGAGCAAGACTCTGTCTCAAAAAAAAAAAAAAAAAAAGGAGTCAAGAAACAATAATGTGTTTTTTCTTCATACATAAGTATTTTTATTAAAATTAAAATGACCCAAAATAATATAATAACATAGAATCATTACAATTTCCTTGGAAAATGGATGTATGGAAAGACATTTACCATGAGCTTTCTTTGGAGCCAATAAATACATCCCCTCAAAGTCCCAAACTTGTGTTTGAACAACACTTGTGAATTTCAGTTAAATTAGCGCCGGGACATTGCTGAGTTAGTTCTTGTATCTAGAACTGACTTCACTAGAATGACTGCACATTGAGATGTAGACAGGCTGGGAGCAAGGGGCCAAATCTTCCTCATTTCTTTATTCTCAGTCTCCAGCATAGGACTGACGTGGGTCTTTGATCAACAGATGTTTACTGATTGGAATTAAAATCCAGCACACGGATTCTCCTTTATTATTGATTCCTTGAGATGAAAAGGGCCAGTCTTCTGACCTTTTCATTCACTATCAGCACTAACTCCCCAGTCAGAAATTATAGCACAGGAGCCCAAGCTCAGCGCCACTACAAAGGGGCCAGGGCAGAGGGAACTGAAGACACAGATTCTCTCCCCTTCTCCTTTTCATATGGACGAGGGAGGAGGTTCATAGCCTCAGCTGAGCTGCAGGTCAGACAAGAGGGTGGACGCTCTTTTATGGATCGCCTGCTGTAGTAGATCAGGATCTTTGCGGTCACTCGCCCATTTAATCCTCGCAAGAGGTTGTGAAAACACCGACATCACTTCTATCATCCCCATTGAGGGACGGGGAAACCAAGTCTTAGTCAATAACTTGCACAACAGAAGAAGCTGGGATTCAAATTTGGGACTTCAGAATGGAAGAATGACGTCAAACTTCCTCTCAACAGCAGAGATTCAGGCAGCCAGTAGGGGAGCTAGGGCTCACCTTAAAATGGCACTAGGTGTTTGCCACCTTTTGAACGAAGGCATTTTTAGCGAACTAGTGGACAAGCGGTTGATCTGGCAGGCAGCCCGCCAGAGAGCTAGAAAATACAACTGGCCTGGGATCGATCAATCAGTTTCAGGTTGCAGTATGTTTTTTCCCCTCCAAATCCATCCACTGAAAAGTCCTTGGAGTAGGAGGGGACTCGAAAAGAACTGTCAGGATGGAAGAAAAAAAAAATTTCTTTTTTGTTTTTGCATTTATTTTAAAAGGGACTTATCTAAAGCTCTCTAGATCCACTAAAGTCTTACATAGGAAGATGGGTGAGTCTCAAGCTCTTCAATCAGAAAATTATTTCCATTGGTCAAAAGAGTCGAAGAATTTCTCAGCTCTATTTACATTCTCAAAAAGAAAAATTTAGGTTGAGCATGGTGGCTCATGTTTGTAATCCCAGCAGTTTGGGAGGCCAAGGTGGGAGTGTCACTTGAGGCCAGGAATTCAAGACCTGCCTAGGCAACATAGTGAAACCTCATCTCCACACACACACAAAAATAAAATAAAAAATTAGGCAAGTGTGGTGGTGTGTCCTATAGTCCCAGCTATTTGGGAGACTGAAGTGGGAGGAACACTTGAGCCTGGGTGGTCAAAGTCACAGTGAGTTAAGATCACACCACTGCACTCCAGCCTGGGCGACAGCAATATCCCGTCTCAAAAATATAAACATGAAAATGAAAGAGAAAGAAAGAAAGAAAAAAGAAAAATTTATTTCTAGGTCCAACCCCCATTTCCCTTTACTGACCTTAACTAAATTTCTATTTGTCATCTTTTTAACTGGTTTGTGTGACCCTTTTTAACTGGCTTGTGTGCCATGAATGTCTGATTAAGATGCTTGTTTCCGCCTCTTGTACAGTAATCAGGCAAAGAAGCACAATCTCTGGGCCCAAGGCGGGGTTAGGGAAGAGGATTCAGTTAAACAATCATGAAAACAGGGCCCTGTGGTAAGATGGGAGGGGCAGAGTCCTCCCCCTCAAGGGACTTAGTGTCCAGTGGGAGACACACAGGCCACTGTTGTCCGGGACCCATGGGGCATCTCCGGGTTTGTCCAGCAGGGAGCCTGATTAGGATCCATGAGAAGCTTCTCTTTGCACCCAGAATCTCTCCTGTTAAATCCAGCTCCCTGTGGGATTTTAATGGTAAGGCTTTACTATTTGCCAGGGAGACCTCAGGTTTTTCATTGATTAAAGAGAAAGACTCCTTTGACACTACAAAGAGGAACATTTAAATTGCCAGGTGATTTAATGCAATTATCTCTCCTTGGCCTGACAGGTTGAAATGAACAAAGGAGTGAAAAGGATTCTAGGAACTTACATAAATCGAGCCAGTTATTTTCTCACTAGCAATCAGCAGATGGAGGATGTTCATTGGGGAGACGGATGATGCTTCCTGCAGCAGTGTTAAGTGCATTAAAAAAGAGCCACTCAGGGAAATAATTTCCAATGCTTTCCAATGCTTTTGCCACCGGGAAAGTTTCTGTCCATTTATTTTTAAAACTCATTTTTATCCTTTGTGTATTGAACTTCCATTGGGCGCCTTTGTGGAGCCTCTCTTGCATTAGTTTGCTAGGGCTGATGAAACGAAGTACAGCAAACTGGGTGACTTAACAAGAGAAATGTATTGTCTCCATTCTGGAGGCCAGGAGTCTGGAGACCAAGGTGGCAGAGGGGTTGGTGCCTTCTGAGCGCGGTGAAGGAAGGACCTGTTCGAGGCCTCTTTCCTAGCTTCTGATGATTTGCTGCCACATTTGGTGGTCCTTGGCTTATAGACACATCCCCCTGACCTCTGCCTCCATGTCCACCTGGCAGTCTCCCTGTGTGCGTGTCTGCATGTGCGTATTTCCTCCTTTTTGTAAGAACACCACCAGTCATATTGGATTAGAAGTCACCCTACTCCAGTATGATCCCATCTTGAAACGAATTACAGATAGTCCCCCACCTAACGATGGTTCCACTTACAATATTTCTGCTTTACGATTATATGGAAGTGACATGCATTCAGTTCAATATTCAATAAATCATGTGAGATATTTAACACATTGTTATAAAATAGGCTTTGTGTTAGGTGATTTTGCTCCAGTGTAGACTAATGTAAGTGTTCTGAGAGTGTTTAAGGTAGACTAAACTATGGCATCCAGTAGATTAGGTATATTAAATGCATTTTTGACTTAACAATATTTTAAACCTACGATGGGATTATCAGGCTATAACCTCATTGTAAGTCGAGGAGCATCTGTACATCTGCAATGACTCTATTTCCAAATGAGGTCACCGTCTGAGCTACTGGGAGTTAGGACCTCAACATATGAATGTCAGGGGGATACAGTCCCACCTATAACACTCCCTTCTCTATTGCTGGCTGAAACCAGCTGGTTGACATATGGACATCCACCTTCTCACTTCTGGCATAGGGACTGACTGACAACCCTGGGTACAAAATGGAAATCACCTGGAAGATTTTGAAAGAAATACCCAAGATGCCCAATGGGATTTCCCCTAGCATGTGCAGGGCCGTGGGTACACATTGCTTGCTGGGACCCTTATCTATAAAAACAAGTTGATTAGAAAATACATGACAAAATTTATGGGCCCATATAAGGTATAGTGATGCACTGAAGAAAAATTAGAATGGGTAGAAGAGAATTACTTATGTGTTTATGTATTGTCCAGTTAGTGTACATAGAGGTTCTTTGTGGGATCCAGACAGAATCTCCTCCTGTTCTTTATCATCAAATGCACCACTCCTGATTAATTTTGTATCTCCTACTGTAAGAGAAAAGTAGCAACACTGTTTTTACAATGCCAGGGCTCTTCAGAACGGTTTGTATTGAAAGAATAGATTTTGTTTCTGCTTTGCCTCAATACTGTTAGTGTGAGGGTTGTTTCATTGTTAAGGGTGACCTGTCTCATCTGGTGTGCTCGAGGTGAATATCAGCTCTCAATGGTCTCTTAAAGGTGCTTTCCCCTTGGTGAACATAAAATGCAAGTGTTTCCCAGTATGCAAGAAAGTGTGAAGGATAATTCTTTTCTGGTGATGTGAAACTTACTCTTTAAAGTTTTCTAGCACAAATGTAGGATACTGTTATGGTTTGGCTGTGTCCCCACCCAAATCTCATCTTGAATTGTAGCAACTGTAACTCCCACGTGTTGTGGGAGGGACCCTGTGGGAGATAATTGAATCATGGGGGCGGGTCTTTCCCATGCTATTCTTATGATAGTGAAAAAGTCTCATGAGATCTGATGGTTTTATAAAGGGGAGTTTCCCTGCACAAGCTCTCTTTGCCTGCCGCCATCCATATAAGACTTGACTTGCTCCTCCTTGCCTTCCACCATGATTGTGAGGCCTCCCCAGTCGTGTGGAACTGTGAGTCCATTAAACCTCTTTCCTTTATAAACTACCCAGTCTCAGGTATGTCTTTATTAGCAGCATAGAACAGACTAATAAAACTTTCAACCATGTTCTGAACCCATCAGGCAGTAATTACTACCTTCCTGAAATGTGGTATCTTTCCATAGGGACTGCATTCCTGCCTGCCAGGCAGTGCCACCAGCCTGCAGGGTAGTGGCTTATGGAAAGAGTGAGAAGAGCAGGCCTCTTCCTGCAACTGTCTACCCTCCTCAGGCACGGCCTGAGACTGACAGCGACTGTGGGACATCACCACATCTGCGGGAGATGAGAGTACACTGACCCACAGGGTTTGTTTGCCTTTAGGAGCGATGGACTGGACGGCCACCCTGGGAAGACTGTGGAGCCTGCAGCAGGCAAGGGTGGCTGGCCTGGGTGGCCGCGATCAGGCATGCACAGCTAATGTCGCAGCCCCTACTGCTCAGCGTGGAGGACCTTAGGAGGGTCCCAGCATGGAGCTTGAGAGCCATGCACAATCCATGCATGTGACTCAAGTGGGGTCTGCAGTGGAAGGTCTGTAGCCAAGGCCCTGAACATGCCCTATATGCCATGTGAGTGAATTGCCCCAAATCAGCACCACTGGTGGCCTCATCTCTCATGCAAGAAACATTGCTCTGGGCAGTGGGAGTGGCCCAGGCCGCCCTCCTAGTTGTGATGATTGCAAAGGCACGAGTCACCAAGCTCTGCGGGTACCTGCATCTTGATCCTCGCTCAGGGTGCCCCCAGGGACGATTCTGACCGTTCCTGCAGGTGTAGGCGTGGATGCGCAACCTGGAAAATTTCAAGGAAGGTGCCCCAGGGCACAGGCCAGGATAGGCTGTCTCCCTTCCCGGGTCTAAGGACCATTCTGATGCCCAGCCTCAAACCCAGGAGATTCTGATCTATGGGGCTGGGGCGTGGCTCCCCCACCGGAGGTGTGAAAACCTCCTCAGGTGACTGTCCTGTGCCGCCAGGTTGAGAACCACAGTGATCTCGCTCACTGACTCACAAATTTGTTGGCACATTGGAATCACCTGGGAGGTTTAATAAATTCTAAGCCTGGATGCCACTCCCTGAGTTCTGACTTAATTGATCTGGGGTGTCACCTAGCATTGGGATTGGGAAATCAATGACCTCTCATT
>NW_012102599.1:916066-955584 GCF_000951045.1 Mandrillus leucophaeus
CATGACAAAATTTATGGGCCCATATAAGGTATAGTGATGCACTGAAGAAAAATTAGAATGGGTAGAAGAGAATTACTTATGTGTTTATGTATTGTCCAGTTAGTGTACATAGAGGTTCTTTGTGGGATCCAGACAGAATCTCCTCCTGTTCTTTATCATCAAATGCACCACTCCTGATTAATTTTGTATCTCCTACTGTAAGAGAAAAGTAGCAACACTGTTTTTACAATGCCAGGGCTCTTCAGAACGGTTTGTACTGAAAGAATAGATTTTGTTTCTGCTTTGCCTCAATACTGTTAGTGTGAGGGTTGTTTCATTGTTAAGGGTGAACTGTCTCATCTGGTGTGCTCGAGGTGAATATCAGCTCTCAATGGTCTCTTAAAGGTGCTTTCCCCTTGGTGAACATAAAATGCAAGTGTTTCCCAGTATGCAAGAAAGTGTGAAGGATAATTCTTTTCTGGTGATGTGAAACTTACTCTTTAAAGTTTTCTAGCACAAATGTAGGATACTGTTATGGTTTGGCTGTGTCCCCACCCAAATCTCATCTTGAATTGTAGCAACTGTAACTCCCACGTGTTGTGGGAGGGACCCTGTGGGAGATAATTGAATCATGGGGGCGGGTCTTTCCCATGCTATTCTTATGATAGTGAAAAAGTCTCATGAGATCTGATGGTTTTATAAAGGGGAGTTTCCCTGCACAAGCTCTCTTTGCCTGCCGCCATCCATATAAGACTTGACTTGCTCCTCCTTGCCTTCCACCATGATTGTGAGGCCTCCCCAGTCGTGTGGAACTGTGAGTCCATTAAACCTCTTTCCTTTATAAACTACCCAGTCTCAGGTATGTCTTTATTAGCAGCATAGAACAGACTAATAAAACTTTCAACCATGTTCTGAACCCATCAGGCAGTAATTACTACCTTCCTGAAATGTGGTATCTTTCCATAGGGACTGCATTCCTGCCTGCCAGGCAGTGCCACCAGCCTGCAGGGTAGTGGCTTATGGAAAGAGTGAGAAGAGCAGGCCTCTTCCTGCAACTGTCTACCCTCCTCAGGCACGGCCTGAGACTGACAGCGACTGTGGGACATCACCACATCTGCGGGAGATGAGAGTACACTGACCCACAGGGTTTGTTTGCCTTTAGGAGCGATGGACTGGACGGCCACCCTGGGAAGACTGTGGAGCCTGCAGCAGGCAAGGGTGGCTGGCCTGGGTGGCCGCGATCAGGCATGCACAGCTAATGTCGCAGCCCCTACTGCTCAGCGTGGAGGACCTTAGGAGGGTCCCAGCATGGAGCTTGAGAGCCATGCACAATCCATGCATGTGACTCAAGTGGGGTCTGCAGTGGAAGGTCTGTAGCCAAGGCCCTGAACATGCCCTATATGCCATGTGAGTGAATTGCCCCAAATCAGCACCACTGGTGGCCTCATCTCTCATGCAAGAAACATTGCTCTGGGCAGTGGGAGTGGCCCAGGCCGCCCTCCTAGTTGTGATGATTGCAAAGGCACGAGTCACCAAGCTCTGCGGGTACCTGCATCTTGATCCTCGCTCAGGGTGCCCCCAGGGACGATTCTGACCGTTCCTGCAGGTGTAGGCGTGGATGCGCAACCTGGAAAATTTCAAGGAAGGTGCCCCAGGGCACAGGCCAGGATAGGCTGTCTCCCTTCCCGGGTCTAAGGACCATTCTGATGCCCAGCCTCAAACCCAGGAGATTCTGATCTATGGGGCTGGGGTGTGGCTCCCCCACCGGAGGTGTGAAAACCTCCTCAGGTGACTGTCCTGTGCCGCCAGGTTGAGAACCACAGTGATCTCGCTCACTGACTCACAAATTTGTTGGCACATTGGAATCACCTGGGAGGTTTAATAAATTCTAAGCCTGGATGCCACTCCCTGAGTTCTGACTTAATTGATCTGGGGTGTCACCTAGCATTGGGATTGGGAAATCAATGACCTCTCATTCGAGGTGTTTTTCTAAAACCTCCAATAGTGCCCTACATCTGATTGGCTATCAGTTGCACACTTAGCTTGGAAGGCCCCTGGATGCCAGTTTTGTGGGAGAGATTCCCCTTGCCCACTCTTTCGTTGCCTGATTGGCTTCCCTGGCCTCATAGGTGGCATCTTCCTTAAATCAACCAGCGTGGTAGTCAGAGAGGGCTAACAGGAATGGGGACAAACTTTCAACTTCCAGAAGAGTGGAAATACTGGGACTGTGGTCACACCTGATCGACAGTCCTAAATATGAGTGCGAAAAGTCACTTGAACATTCAGAGACAAAGCTCTGGTCTCTGGTTGCCACCCCTCTTTTTATTTTTCTTTTCTTTTCTTTTTTTTTTTTTTTTTGAGCCAGAGTCTTGCTCTGACACCCGGGCTGGAGTGCAGTGGCAAGATACTGCTCACTGCAGCCTCGACCTCCTGGGCTCAAAAGCAATCCTCCTACCTCAGCCTCCTGAGTCACTGGAGGAACTACAGGCGTGAGTCACTGAGCCTGGCTCTCCAACTCCTTTTAGAGGCTTTTTAGTTCTCAGGCTGCAGTATAAACTGACTTTCTCTGACCCCAGGGATGGGTCAGGCAAATGTGAAGCCAAGGGGTCAACATGGAGCTGCTTCTTCCGTGGAGGATCAATTTTATTTGACAATGTACGTTTGGAAAGTCAAGTAAACTTACTGACTAGAAATGCAAAACCTTGTTTTAATATCATAATGAGAATATTGTAAACCATGATCCATAATTTGCATAATTAAAAATGAAAATCAGGTGGCGGGCGCCTGTAGTCCCAGCTACTCGGGAGGCTGAGGCAGGAGAATGGCGTGAACCCGGGAGGCAAAGCTTGCAGTGAACTGAGATTGCGCCACTGCACTACAGCCTGGGAGACAGAGCGAGACTCCGTCTCAAAAAAAAAAAAAAAATTAAAATCCATGTCTATGTTTTTTATTTTTAGATACAGGTTCTTGCTCCATCACCCAGGCTGAAGTGCAGTGGTGCAATCCACAGCTCACTGCAGCCGCAAATTCCTGGCCTCAAGTAATCCTCTTGCCTCGGCCTCCCAAAGTCCTGGGATTATAATCATGAGCCAATGCACCTGGCCAGTCTAAGACATTGTATGCTTGCACTGGATGTTTCAGAACAGGCATCTCCATTCACATTTATCTTGTATTAGGAGTTGCTTGTTAAAAAAGCTAGAGATCCACTGGGACTAGTAGGTTCAACCTATTTCTCTGTGATCTAAATGAATTTGAATAGGCTTTTTCTCTGCTCGGGATGTTCTTCCCTCACTTGGTTATCTGATGAACTCCTATTTGCCCCCCAAAGCCCACTTTAGATTTCTAACATACCTTTCCTCCCCTGTCAGTGAGAGGTTGTCACCACCTACTCTGTACTGTGCTCAGCACATAGCTGCGTTTATGCTTATTCTGCACTGGTATAATTTATTTGTTTGTGTCTATTTCATCTACAAGACTAGATACTCTTTGAGGACAGGAATTATATTTCATACATTGTTCTTCCCCATCTTGGCACTAGGCCTGGCATAGAGCAGATCTCAACAAGAGTTTGTTGATTAAAAGCCATGTTTTTCTTTACTTCTTAAAGAATAACTGAAAAATCCCAAATGCTCCTAATTGCTGCTAGCTGAAATCCAGAAGGAGATTATTTTGGTACTTTTTTCTGAGTCAGCTGTGTGACTCTGAGTATGCCCAGAAAACAAAGGAGTTGCCCTGACGAGGGGTTGGTTACAGAGGGGTTGTTACTAGATCCTGGCCCCCTGGGGAAAGGGAGCGAGGAGGACATTGAAGAAGGGACAGTCCAGCAGCTGGCCCAGCTGTGGGGCCTGTGGTCTCCCCTCTTCTGCCCCCTCCTGTGCTCTTTGGACAGCCCTGTACTTACAGCCACTTGGACAAGCCTTAGCATTGTTTGCCTCTAGTGTAGGGTCAGAGGGCTTGTAGGAATGGCATGATTCTGCTTCCTTAAATAGTGACTTGGGAATGAAATGAGTAACCATGTCTTTAATTAGCCATACCCCAGAGGCCCGTAGGGGGTTGGTAAATGGTGGGCTCCCAGCCAAGATCAGCACTATGTGGCTGGTATTCAGTCCAGGGAGGCTTGGGGGATGTTTGATTGGCCTCTTTCCCTCCAGTTGTCCTGTCAGCCCCCCATCCATGCTGCCGCCCTTTCAGCATGATGGTCTTCTCAAGACTGACAGAGGAAAGAAGGGAGGAAAGAGGCGAACCCAGTCCGCACATCTGTTAGGTTGGTGCAAATGTAATTGTGGTTTTTGACATTACTTGATTTTGCATTTACTTTTGCATCAACCTTATATAACGCCATGGGCCAGCCTCTGTGCCCAACACTGAGAAGGGCGAAGTCAAAGGTTAGAGAAGAACTAAAATGTAACCCAACAAAAACATACAGTCCCAGAGCAGTCAAAGAGAGAGCGAATGAAAGGGGAATGAAAGATATTTCAGAAAAATGTAAGTTCTTTTCTTTCTTCTTCTTCTTTTTATTTTATTATTATTCTTTTTCTTTTTGAGACGGAGTCTTGCTCTGTTGCCAGGCTGCCGGAGTGCAGTGGCGTGATCTCGGCTCACTGCCACCTCCGCCTCCCGGGTTCATGCCATTCTCCTGTGTCAGCCTCCTGAGTAGCTGGGACTACAGGTGTGCGCCACCATGCCTGGCTAATTTTTTTTTTTTAATTTTAGTAGAAACGGGGTTTCACCATGTTGGCCAGAATGCTCTCTGTCTCCTGACCTCATGATCCGCCTGCCTTGGGCTCCCGAAGTGCTGGGATTACAGGGGTGAGCCAAAGCGCCCAACCTTCTTGTATTTTCTTGTATTTTCAAACTCTGTAAATAGAATCCACACAGGCAGTCCAGGGCTATCCTTAATCCAGCCTCCTTCCCTTTTCTATCCACTTCCTCACACCCTGGGTCTGTCCTGGCACTCTTTCCTCAAAACTTCAGAAAACTGCCCTGGCCTGTGCACTTTTCGCTTTCCCCTTGTAGAGAAAAAAAAATCTTTCTAGCCCGAGTCCACATGCCTTTCATCTCTACTAAATATCCTCCTTTCCTTCTGTCTCTTCATTTGTCTCTCCCTAACCTTTGATGCTACATTACAGAAAAGAATAATTCTGCAAGGGAAAGCTCTATCCCCAGGGAGTGAGAGAGTGGCAGAGGCCAATGGGAAGAGGCCTCTTTCGATGGTGAGGAGAGAGGAGACAGGCTGGGGATACTCACAAGTTAAGAATTTTGGTCCTGGGGCCAGGCGCGGTGGCTCAAGCCTGTAATCCCAGCACTTTGGGAGGCCGAGACGGGCGGATCACGAGGTCAGGAGATCGAGACCATCCTGGCTAACACGGTGAAACCCTGTCTCTACTAAAAAATACAAAAAACCAGCCAGGCGAGGTGGCGGGCGCCTGTAGTCCCAGCTACTCGGGAGGCTGAGGCAGGAGAATGATGTAAACCCGGGAGGCAGAGCTTGCAGTGAGCTGAGATCCGGCCACTGCCCTCCAGCCTGGGCGACAGAGAGAGACTGCATCTCAACAAAAAAAAAAAAAAAAAAAAAAAAAAAAAAAAAAGAATTTTGGTCCTGTCTCTTAGACTCACACAGTACCGAAGTGTGGATGTCCTCGAGCAAAAGCACGTAGGAGGTCTGTGGAGTCTACCCAGGATGCCGAGGATTGCTTCCCAAAGACAAAGTGCCTGAGTGGAGATGTGAAGGAAGGCTAGGAGTTCACCGAGAGACCCAGGAGAAAGGGATTTCCATTTAGAGGGAATGACATGGGTAAAGTCATTTGGGTGAGACAAGAGTCAGGTCCCTCATCCACTTTGTAGCTCCTGACCTCCAGGCTTTCCAGAACTGTGACTGCATATGAGGTTCAGGGTCCCTTCCTTTCTACTGTTAATATTGATCTCATAGGGTCCAAACAGGAATTTGATGGAGGAGATATTAACAGACCCATAGGGCAAGCAGGAGAGATGTTCCTGTATTTTCCAGGGAAGAGAATGTAAATACAGCCACTGTCCTGTGCCTGGGATAGAAATCTATTCCCTCCTGAGGAAGGAGAAAACAACTTGGGCAGGTCTGGGCAGGGCAGGGCAGGGCAGGGTGGGGCAGGGTGGGGCAGGGTAGCACTGGCTTTGCCCAGACCAACTTTGGTACTCTTAGAAAGGAGGTAGAAAGCCTGACTATAAACAAACTCTCTTAGCTTCCTCTTTATTGGATCCACCAGTCCTCAAGAGGTTTATTCTTAAGTTACTGTTCAGTCTGGGCTCAACCTGTCCTTATTTCTTCACTCCCACTACCTCTTACTTCGAACACTTACTTGTGCATCTGAGACTTTAAATAATATGATGTTCTGGGATGTCTGAAGCTCTGGTGTATAGGAATGGTGTTACATGTGTTAACAGAGCAGCAAGAATTCTACAAAGCTCTCTCTAGAGCTTTGTGCGTGGTTCCCATACCAGCAGCATCAGAATTACCTGGGAGCTTGTTAGAAATGCATGTTTTGGGGGCCCTATCTCAGACCTATGGAACTCGTGGGGTGGAACCCAGCAATCCGTGTTTTAACAAGCCTCTGACATGCTCAAATTTTGGACATGCTCTATTGAGCTAGAAGGCTGTGTAACGCCGGGGAATGAGCCTGTCATGAGTAGGACTGGGTCCCTGGGTTTGCAGGTTTCAAGGCACAGAAAACACTGTTTATGTAAGGGAATTCTCTGAATGCACATAAAAGCATTCTTTGCCCTTTTCCATGAACACTGTCAGCTTGAAAAAATGCCACATGTGTTGCTTCGGAGGGAGACTTCTCACTTCTCAGCAGGTAAATGTACCTTGACTCTAAGGATAGGGAAAAGAGGAGGCTTCAGAAAATGCAAATAAGGCTGCCAATGGCTGCAGGTGACCTCCACTGGAAGTGTTTCAACTCTGAGTATACCAAGTGCATTGCTCCCTTCAGTGCTTGCTCTAGGACAGTTTCCGCCTGGCCCCTCCTTCAACTTCTCGGAAACTGCTACGCCAAATTCTTCTCCAGCTTGGAGCCGCGCAAGAGGAAATGGACTGTAACAGAAGTAGGGAAATTCAAATTTACTATACGGGACTTTCTGAGGGCAAAGCCTGGAACAGAGCAGGTTGCACAATCTTTTCTGGACATCTCTTTCGGGGCCTGCAGGGCTTAGTGGTTAAGGCTAGTGCCTCAATTGAGTGCAGTCCTGGCCTTTCCATGATTTAGCTCTGTGATCTTGAGAAAATGACTTAACCTCTCAGTGCCTTCATGGTCTTTAATTTTTATTTTTTTTTTAAGAAATAAGAGTCTGGCTATGTGGCGCAGGCTGGTCTCGAATTCCTGGCCTCAAGTGATTCTCACTTCAGCATCCTGCCTCAGCCTCCCAAGTAGCTGGGATTATAGACACGAGCCGTGGATTATAGACATGAGCCATGGCGTCCTGCAGCAGTGCCTCCATGTTCTTGATCATAAATTGGGAATTATAACAGCAAGACACTCACAGGCATTTGCGAGGATTACATTAGACAATGCATCCCAAGTAAGCACTAACCCAGCGCCTGGCCTGTAAATGTTCATTAAATATCAGCTATTAGCCACTGTCTGTGCCTAACATAGTACAGACATTCAATTTAATACATGCTTGCTGAGTGAATGATGGATTCACAGTCCCTGCCTGAAGCTGCTAGAAGACCATCAAAAATGTATTCTACTGCTATTCTGGATCCCCTTCCATTCTGAACAATTAAATTACCAGGGAGTGGTCCTGATTCCCAAGGCTTAATGGAACTCTAGCAGGTATTTTTCACAGTGGTTTCTTATTTCTGGGACGTCTTCTCCATTCTGGTGTGTTGTCATCCAGTAAGCTGTTAGTGGGGAATCAGAGTGACTTAAATTGCTCTCATGGACAGAGGGAGGAAGCAATTAAAAAGAAATGGAAAGTGAAGTTTCTTGGGTAGAAGGACAAGGGTTGCCACCAGGTAGCATTTCCTGACATGACTCGGCTTGGAGTAGTCTCTTAGCAAATTGGAAGAGTGGTCCCTGAGAGAAATCCATCTGCCCTCCCTCCGTGCATTGCTGGCAGTGAGCTCCTGAAAGAGAATGTCGAAGCTCATTGTTGGGGTCTAACTTCATCAGAGCTGATATCTGGTAGGGGCTTATGTCTTTGGTTGAGCTGCTTAGAGGAAGAGAGATTTTTTTTTTTTTTTTTTTTTTCCACTTATAC
This sequence comes from Mandrillus leucophaeus, assembly GCF_000951045.1. Taxonomy (NCBI): domain Eukaryota; kingdom Metazoa; phylum Chordata; class Mammalia; order Primates; family Cercopithecidae; genus Mandrillus; species Mandrillus leucophaeus. The sequence continues at coordinate 924,284 of NW_012102599.1, forward strand.
GTGTACTCATAGAAAGCACCCTTGACATCAACACATCAGACCTGGGACCATCTAATTAATCTGGAGATCTCTATTTTTCATTTACCTTTATACCCATATAATCTAGGTGGTTTCTGCCCCACTGTTGATCCCAGGCATTTTGCAGTGAGACTGTTAAAGAACTCCAAAGCAGATGCAAAAGTGCAGAGCAGGAAGATTTGCAGACAGCTTTGAGATTTACTCTCCTACAAAACCCTCCAGCCATGAAAGGCACAGGGCTGGAAGAGCAGCAGCAGCAGAAATCTGGAATTTGTGCTTCTGATTTTGCCCAAGTGGCCAGATTTCCCCTGTGGCGGAATCACCCACTTCCTGCAATAGCCCTTCCCCTACCTCACCTCTCCCTGCAGGGACCTCCAGGTCACTCCTGTGGCTGGATAGTCTTTGATGGCTGCCGTTAGAACTTCTGCTTGTGAGGTGAACTTTTCAGAAAACTTAATATTTAAAAACAGGAACTCACAAAACAGATCCACTGGGGAAGTGGGTGATTATTCATCTTTGCTATATATAGGAAAGAGTCAGTTTATAACATAATTATTTTTATGTGCTATTTTTTCCCCAGAGCTCAGAGAATCATCCAATCTAATTATGCCAATGTGCATTGATTTTTATAGCATCTCTCTCCTTCCTTGGGTCAGACATGAGCTCTTCCAGACTCTTCTTCTTTTGTGACTTTCTCCAGTGCCCGGCACTGGGCTTGGTACTCAGTAAGGCCCAACAAGGGTACAACTGACTGCTAGTTGTACTCCCTAGGGGGAGTGTAGGTGTGGGTGTCTTGGAGCTGCAGCCCATACCAGATCTTCCCAGGAATATGCTGCTTAAACAAACAATTCTTCTTTCTCTCAAGGGGGCAGGGAATCAAAGAACAAAGCAGGTGTGTCCACCCCCCCGGTCTCCTTATCTTTGGACTGAAATAATCTGTGCAAAATTGGAAACAGCCTGCGTGTGTTCGGTTTATGTCTGCACGTGTGAGCCTGTTCCTCTGTGACTTGAAAACAGGCAAAGCATGAAGCATGAAGAATATCGGGCCATAAGGAGGAGCGAGCTCTGACAGAGCATTCCTCCTGTCTGGATTTCCACCTCTTGGGTTAAGTCTGATTTATTTGGCTTTGATGGAGTCTTAACTTTGTATGTAACGAGAGTTACTTGCAAATGAAGCTTGTGTCTTGGTATTGCAAGGGTTCAGCTGTAAGCCATGATCTGCTCAGCCAGGGTCTGGGCTCTCCAGACTTGGCGCCCACAGTGTCTCTCCAGCCTCAGTCCTGGGGCAGTGGGAGTCACCCCCAGTTCTGTGCGTGCCCTAGAGCATGGACCCTGTTCCTGGTTCTGCTCACACTGTTGCTGTAAGCAGGAAGTTCTTGCCCTCTGCCCAGGTTGCCAGACCCTGGAGAGGACAGGAAGTTTATGTTCTTTACATCTTTAGGATAATGCTTGACATAGAGAAGATGCCTGATAAAGGTATATTAAGTGAATGGAGAGAGGGATGGATGTGCCTCTTGCCACATGTGTCCTGCCTGCATTTAGGGAAATTTACTGATGCCTACTATAGGCAGGCTCTATTCTAGGTGCTTGAGATACATCAAAGTTGGAAAAATCTCTTTATGGACAGAGATTACATTCTAGCAAGGGTGACAGACCAACAAAAAATAAATAAATTATATAATATGCTACATATAAGTGCCTGGGAAAAAATCCAGCAGGAGAAGGGGGAGTTGGAGGGTGGGGGCTGGGGCAGGTTGTGGTATTAAATAGATGGTCAGGGCCCAGCGTGGTGGCTCACACCTGTAATTCCAGCACTTTGGGAGGCTGAAGCAAGTGGATCACGAGGTCAGGAGATTGAGACCATCCTGACCAACATGGTGAAACCCTGTCTCTACTAAAATACAAAAAATTATCTGGGCATGGTGGCATATGCCTGTAGTCCTAGTTACTCTGGAGTCTGAGGCAGGAGAATTACTTGAACCCGGGAGGCAGAGGTTGCAGTGAACCGAGATTGCGCCACTATACTCCAGCCTGGGTGACAGAGCGAGACTCCATCTCAAATTTAAAAAAAAAAAAAAGGTGGTTAGGACATGCCTCTGCTGGAGTAAATGGATCGCTTCTCTGATCACCTTAAATACTTTGTCTGAACCTTTCCTCTGGCAATATTGTTTTATTCTTTAAAACGACATTTTTTTTGAGATAGGGTCTTGCTCTGTTGCCCAGGCTGGAGTGCAGTGGTACAACCATAGCTTACTGCAGCCTCGACCTCCTGTGCTTAAGTGATCCTCCCACCTCAACTTCCCAAGTAGTAAGGACTACAGGCACGTACCACCATGCCTGGCTAATTTAAAACATTTTTTTGTTTTTTGTTTTTGGTAGAGACAGAGTCCTACTATGTTGCCTAGGCTGATCTCGAACTTCTGGGCTAAAGTGATCCTCTCACTTTGGCCTCCCAAAGTGTTGGGATTATAGGTGTGAACCACCATATTGAACCTGTCTTATTCATTGTACTTACACGCACACACCCACAAATCACATTTATCTGTTTCGCTGTTGGCTCTCCCACTAGGCTGTCAGCATGCAGAAGCACTTCTATGCATGACGGTATTTATATCCCCTCAGCATCTAACACATGATAGATGTTCACTAAAACGGGTCAAATAACTAGTAATTGATTTCCTGGGGGGAATAAGTGGGTCAGAAATAGTAACTGCCATATTGGCTTTTTTTTTTTTTTTCACATATACAACTTGTTCTTTTTGGGTAGCAAATACTTTTGAGTCCATTAAGAAGAACATTTACCCTTAAATTACGGTTAAGGGTTCATGTGCATCAGTGGCCTTTAGGAACACAGTATCCTTAAACATGAAACACACCTACCAGTGTAGTACTTCCTGTCTGTAAAAAAGCTGCTTTTTGTTTTTCTTTTTTTTTGAGATGGAATCTCGCTCTGTCACCCAGGCTGGAGGGCAGTGGTGCGATCTCGACTCGCTGCAATCTCCACCTCCCAGGTTCAAGCGATTCTCCTGCCTCAGCCTCTGGAGTAGCTGGGACTACAGGCATGTACCACCATGCTCAGCTAATTTTTCTGTATTTTTAGTAGAGACGGGGTTTCGCCATGTTGGCCAAGCTGGTCTCAAATTCCTGACCTCAAGTGATCTGCCTGCCTTGGCCTCCCAAAGTGCTGGGATTACAGGCGTGAGCCACCGCCTGGCCTAAAAAGCTGCTTTTTCTAAGCTGCATTAATTCTTTTAGCCTGGCCAGAGATGCTTTGGTAAATGCTTTTGCTTCAGGGGACTGATGAATGCTTTGGTGTCCCTAAAATGTTTTAACTTGGTTTTACAAAAGGGAGTGATTTATCAACCCAAGGGAAAAGTGATGGGCTTCGGGCGGGTCATTCCCTGTTTGGAAGATGGGATGGGGAGCAGAAGAGTGTGGTTTGATGCCTGGACACTGTCTGGGCCTGACCGGAAGAGGACGCCTTCCCCACAACCTTCTGGCCCTTCTTCCCAGTGAGGGGAACCATCGGCCTTTATCTATTGCTGAGAAACTTAGAAGAAACTTACACTCCCAGATTACCCTGTGCTACGCTATATTCTGTTTTGAATTTCCAAAGGAGAATAAATAAGAAAAAATGATGTTATTAACAAAATAGCTTCCATTTGTTAAACCCTTCCCATGTGCCAGTCTCCATGCTTGGTTTATATTCGGCCATTCTAGGAGGCAGTGGTCACTGTCCCCTTTTCACCGACAAGAAAACTGACACTGAGAAGCCAGGTCTCCCAAAGTTGCCCAGATGGCAAATGGCAAAGTGAAGGTTTGACTCCAGGCCTGCCTGTCTGACTCTAAAACTTGGCCTCATAAGCCTTAAAGGAGCAGATAATTATTTAGAGAAAAAAACAAATGTACGGTCTTCTTCAAGACAGTAACAATGGATATTGTAAAGCACAGGAGTATAGGAGGAGTTGCACTGTGTAGCAATGTGTGCAACAATGACAAGGAAGAGGGGGTTAAAGGCTACCCAGAGATGGCTGCAGCAGGGGAAGCCACTTACCCATGCGAACAAGTTCTACAAAGCTGTGGGAAAATGAAAAAGGTTGGGTGGGGCAGTGGGAGTGGCGTGAGGTTGGTAAGATTATGGAGGAGAGGCTTTCCTTCCGAAATTTTCTTTAATATTGTTGATACATATTTCTAATTAGAACTTGTCAGAGACGCTCGAACTTCTTCCTAAAGGGCATAGAAAATGTCTTATTTTAGCTTAGGGTTTATTTAAATTGAGTTTAAATTGAGTTGGTAAATGGTTTGTCAACTCACTGTGCTCTGTGGGGAGGCAGGGGGCTTGTGTGGATGAGTTACGGCCACATTCACCAAATCTCTCGCTTTCTTGGGTCTCGCAAAGAGTCTCTAAGGAGCCCTGCAATGGGAGGGTTGAGCGTGTTTTCTCTCTGCTCTCTTGTGGAGGCTCCCAGAGAAGGGAACTGATGCCAGGGTGGGCAGCTGCAGGAGCTGGGATGTTTGGGCTCCTTCGTGGAACTGTCTGACCTCGGGGAGTTCAGAGAGCTTTGTGCTGTGATTTTGGCATTGAAGAGACTTTTAAAGCATGGAGTCTTGTCCAGGCCACAGTGGACTTGATTCCCTTAAATCTAATGGGTGACTTAGCAGCTCTTGTGTTTGTCGTGTGAGGTCATAGGGCTGTCTTCTGCCCAGTGAGCTACACAGATTGAGCGCCACACCATACATTTTGCTCCCTTCCTGTGACCGCCATCCTTGCACCTGAACCCTCATCTACCTGTACTGCCAAGAGTCATAGCATTGCTTGTGGAGTGGGTGTGAGAGTGTCTTTATTTTCCTTGCTCCTGCTTTTCCTGGGGGCTTGTGTTTGATTTTGCACTGCTCTGGCTCTCTCTCCCACCCCTGGCCACCCCTGTCCGTGCCACACACAGGGACGTGTGTGTGTGCGGTATGTTTCTCCCCTTCCTGCTTCCAAGATCCAAAACCAGCCCATTGCAGGACTACACTGATGTCTGAACTTCTCCACCAGACACTCTCCACCATATTCCTTTCTTGGGTTCATGGCTACCCAAGCAAACAAACAGCTTTCTGGACAGTGACTGATGGGCCTTCCCATCGGTCAGATCTTTTTCCTCTGTTTACTATCCCTTCTTTCCATATACCAATCCTGAAACAATTAGGCACTTTGGGAATATCTGTTGAAAGTACAAATCCAATTCCACCGAATTGTGGATTTAGCTCTTCCATGAAGATTTCACGTTCATTTTGTTTACTTGCCATAGTTCACCCATGGGTGTAAGAATATCCAAGACTCTAAGCCTAACTTTCCAAGTCCCTCTCATGCCACTCTCCCCACTTATCACACTCTGCTGCCATTAAGCAGATACATTTTAGTTCCTCAAACCCTCTAGATTCTTTCCCAGCTCAGGGCCCTTGCAGATACTAATTCCTTCTCCTTGAAGTGACCTTTCCTCCGTGCGTCTCCAGCCTGGCTCTTCACAGGTCTAGTTCCTTCTCGTCTTTCAGCTCTCAGCTTGAACACCACCTCTTCAGGGGGCCCTTTCTCACCATGTTGTCTCCACAGGGTCCTTTGCCCCCTTCATTCTTTGAAACTACACCTTGTTTCCTTCATAGCCAATCACTGCTTGCCATTATGTATCCATTTGTCTGTTGTCTTGTTCCATGTCTGTCTTTCTCCCCAGGATGTCAGCTCCACAAGGAAACAGATGATTCTATTGTTTTCACCCCATATACCCAGCACCTGGCACGGAGTAGATGCTCAACAATTCTTAGTTGAATTGAGTGGATGACTGACTGAATGAACAATTGAATGAGTTCTTTTCTTTTCTTTTTTTTTTCTTGAGACCGAGTCTCGCTCTGTTGCCTAGGCTAGAGTGCAGTGGCGCGATCTCTGCTCACCGCAACCTTTGTCTCCCGGGTTCAAGCAATTCTCCTGCCTCAGCCTCTTGAGTAGCTGGGATTACAGGTGTGCACCACCACATCCAGCTAATTTTTTGTATTTTTGGTAGAGATGGGCTTTCACCATGTTGGGCAGGCTGGTCTCGAATTCCTGACCTCAGGTGATCTGCCCACCTAGGCCTCCCAAAGTATTGGGATTACAGGCGTGAGCCACTTTTCCCCTCCTTTTTCTATTCTTGAAAATTACTTGTCACTCTCTCACTGCTATTCTTCTGTACCTGTTGTTTACATAATTTCCTTTTGAATGTGGTTTTGGGGTTTATTTGTGCGTTTTTCTTCTTTAAGAGTCAGGAATCACTCTATGCTCTTTGAACCACAATTGAGATCTTCTGTTTTATTCTTCCCTGCCCTAAAAAGGCATATCCCACCCCCTGTCAGCCATCATCTTGGAGCTCAAAAACAAGATTTGGCGTTCTGTGTCCTGGATTACCATATTGGAATAAAATGTTCAGATGAAACTAGGAAAATTGACGTTACAGAGAGAAACGTAGAAGGGAAGAAACTAGGGGTTGGGAGGCCTGAAACTGAGGCTGAGTATAAAAGAGAAGAAATACTGCCATGGGCATGTGCTGCATACTACCTTCAAGACAGAGGTACCTAGAGGCAAAAAGATGATGTTGTCTTCACACCAATTACACATCTAGCCACAAGGTATGTCATAGTTATTATGGATAGTTGAAGCTGCCTATGAAAAAGGTGCTCTGCAGATCAGCAGCACCTGCTGTACCTGGGTGCATGTTTGAAATGCAGACTTTTGGGCCTGGCCCTGGGCCTAACGCCATCAGAATCGTATTTTTGACAGGCCATTCAGGTCATTTATACAGCCGGTAGAATTTGAGAATCACTAGTGTATTCCAGAAACTGCCTGACAATTCACGTTGCTAACAGCAGAGGAATCCTTTGATAAATTATGGGCATGTGTTCCTATGACTTCATCAACTGTCACTCTGTCACCCAGGCTGGAGTGCAGTGGCACGATCTCAGCTCACTGCAACCTCTGCTTCCCGGGTTCAAATGATTCTCCTGCCTCAGCCTCCTGAGTAGCTGGGATTACAGGCGTGCACCACTACACCCGGCTAATTTTTGTGTTTTTAGTACAGACGGGGTTTCACCATGTTGCTCAGGCTGATCTCGAACTCCTGACCTTGTGATCTGCCCACCTTGGCCTCCCAAAGGGATTACAGGTGTGAGCCACTGCGCCCAGCCTGGGAATTAAGGAAACTTCTTGTGTGAGCTCTACTCTGGCCCGCAAAGAAGGCTGACATTGACATGGGCTGGGACAAATAAGATAGTCTTCTCATTTAAGTTCTTAAGAGCTGAGATGGAAAGTTAGGGCATAGTCAAATATTGCAGGCTTCAGAGAGGCAGATTTCAAAATGTGTAGGGATGGAAAGATGCAAGGGTCTTTATCAGAAGATGGCAGTGACAAACTGGAAGCCCTTAAAAATGCAACTGCTACCATGTATGACACTAAAAATGGTTCCCAAGAGGAAGAAAAGGAGGAGGTGTCTGAAAAGTTAGGTGTGGCTGCCCAGGGTAACTTACAGAGTCCAGTGTACAGAAGGAGGAAGGAAGAACACAAGATCAAAAGACTTGCTTGGATCTCTACCAAGAGTGGCAGGTGGTTACGTACTGTAAAGAAATCCTAACTTGTTACAGTGTTAAAAACAAGAAGAGCTACTCTGCGTAAGTGTGGAGCAAGGAGGATTAGAGAGGAACATTTCTCCTGTTTGGAAAATGGGAGGTGTCATTGCCTCCATGAGACCTTCCCTGACCACCAGCCTGTACCGCACTCTATACTCTCATTCTCTACCCATATCACCCTTTTGAATGTATTTCACAGCATTCATTGCGATGTGAAATTATCTAGTTTACTATTGTCTCATTACCTACTTTGAACTCTTCTAGAATGTAAGCTCCATGAGAGGGGTGACTTCACCTGCCTTATTAACCACCGGATTCTTGGGGCCTAGAACGGCCTGGTGTGTGCCAGGTGCCACATAAATGTGAACGAATGAATAGAAGTCTGAGACAAAGCCAAATGCCTCAACCCCTATGACCTCTATTCACTCTGTCTGTTCTGTAAAGATCTGGAGATGAGGCTCTCCAAATTGAACAAAGAATAATAAGCTTATCAAGAAAAGGAAAGAGCAGCTCATCTTTCTTGGGAGCCCTTGTGGTGTCTACACATGTAAACGCTACATTATGCCTTTTAGTTTTTACACTAACAGGGCCTGGTAGCTCACTCCCATTTTACAGATGAGGAACTGAGGCTCAGAGAAGTTAAGTGACTTGCCTTGAGCTACTCAGCTAGTAACACATGGGACACATGTGTGAATTAAATCTTTGGTTCCAAAACTCATGCTCTTTGCCTTAAATTGAGACTTGGTGGAAACTGAAGTAAAAGGGAAATGAGCCGATTAATTGCTTTAAATAAACTTAAGTCTCCAAGCACTGGACAAGGTAAGTATAAATTCTTATCACAAGGATGCCACTTAAAACCCTTCCAAAAATCTGTGGTGTGCAACAATAAACACTTATTTCTTGTTCACATGTTTGTGGGCTGGCTGGGGTTTGGCTGTTCTTGGCTGAGCTCTGCCGGGCATGGCTCTAGGCTGTGGATTGGGTCCAGGTCTGCTCCAGGCGTCTTTTATTATCCTAGTACCAGTGGGCTTTCTGGGGCACGTTCTTCTCTTGGCAATGCCAGAAGCACATATGAGATGAATGGAAATACACAGCACATAAGGCCTATGTGTATTATGGGCACATTGTTTCTTCTGCCCACATTTCATTGGCTGAATCAAGTCACAAGCCACTCAAGCCCAAAACCAGTGGGGTGGGCGGTATACTCCATCTCTAGCAAGGAGAACTGCAAAGTCCCATGGCAAAGGGTATTGACCCTGGCAGGAGTGAACAATTGGGAATAGTGATGCACTTGACCCAAGGAATATATGTGGAGCATGCATGGTGTGCAGGGACTGGGCCATATGCTTTACATGCACCATCTCATTGAAGCCTTACAGCAATCCTATGAAGTAGATTATTATTATTCCTATTATTTAATGAGAGAATTTAGGCTCAAAGCAGTTCATGACTGAAGGTCCCACTGAAGTAAATGGACTATCAGGGGCATGTGCCCAGGTCTGTCTGGCAGGAACACCCATGTTCTTAACCCTGACTCAACTCTGCTGAAAGAACTGGCTGTGATGGAAGAAGAGCTGCCAGTAATTTTTCAAAAGCTGTGGGTGGTAGAGAAGGCATCAGAAGAGCAGATACACACAAATGGATGCATTTTTCAAGGGGTAGGAGAAAGTGAACGTCTGAAATGAGATAAGCTTGAATTTTGTGTGTCAAGGATGGTTGCTTTATCAAAAACAAACAAACAAACAAAAACAAAACCAAACTCTAGAGAAAAAGCCACCATCTCTGTGGCTGGGCTAATGAATCAGGCTGGACACTAGTACTATAGTAGACTAGTGGAACTCATCTGAACTTCATGTTAATCCCTCAGCTTGGATGGATATATTCAGCCACCCCACCTACTCCCAGTCTTGGTTCCATATCCTTGTGGTGGTGCTATTCTTTAATGCCTTATTTTCAACTTGCCTATATGTTAATTCTACTGCCTTAATTCTCAACTTGCCTATACCCTGGGCCTTTGATTTGAGTCCCCTCACAGATAGCTTGGGGTGTTCCTGAATGAATGTCTGTAGATTTCTGCTGCTCACCCATACTGTCCTCTACACGATTCTCAGACAAAGCCTGGCACCCGACTCCCTGCTCTCCTCACCAAGCTGGCACACCATCAGGACTCCTGAGTCCTATCACCCAGAGGAGAGATACTCCCCCAGGAACATTCTAGAACACATTTAGAAGAAGTGACTCATGGGCAGTGCTAATGGTGATCTGGGGGGTAGCATGAGCTCAGTGAGGGTGAGCATGGCTCTGCAAACCTGGTTTCCCTTGTTAGAAAACTGGACTGCCAGATCAAGGGATGGTCATGAGGTTAGAATTTCAGATTTCATCAAGGGATTTGACAGATCCTTTCATGATCTCTTTTCGAAGAAGACTGAGAAATATTGGCTGATTTAGGACAAATAGATTAGTGCTGGCTGGTTAAAAAATTATACTGTTATTAATCAGATGTGCTGATTAATGACAGCCAGAGGGAGGCAGCTGGTGTTGAACAATAGAACTCTGTCCTCAGCCAGGTCCTGTCAGGGGTTCTCACTCTCACTTTCTCTACAGCCACCCCATCTCTCTTTGAACAAGAGGCTGCTTTATAACACTGATGGCGGACATAAACAAAGGAAGAGTAGCTAGTATAAAGATGAGAAGGTCAAGATTATAATAATAATAATAATATCTATAACACCTTACAAAGCCTTTCTCTAGAGACTGATGTTATCTAAGTCTCTAAACAATTCTGTGTAGTAGGGGTGACCAATGAGCCTCATTTCGGATTGGATTCAGGGCTTAAGTAAATTCCCAGGATCATGCAACATTGTACTGCAGAGCCCAGGTTTAAACACTCGTTTTTCTGATTCCAAATTTTATACCCTTTAAAATAGGCCAAAATAAACAAGAGGAAATTAATGGAAACATTTTTTACAATATACAAGCACAGGTTGGGAGAACCTAATGTACCAACTGCCATGGGAATGACCCTCAGCATCTCTCCCACATTCCCTAGCTCTGTGACAGCTGCCCACGGCCTCACTGAGACAGAGTTTGCATTCTCCTCCCCAACCTGGCCTCTTCCAGGCAATTGGTAACCCATCCAGCTGGAGGAGGAGAACAGAAATGTGGACTTGGCCCCCTAGTCTCATAAAGCTACAACTGCTGGTCTGATTCGGGGGCCCCTGTGGCATGGTGGAAAGGACATGAGTTTACAAGTCCTGTGAATTAATTTACTTTTAAAAATAAATTAAATTTTAAATTTACTTGGCTTGGGCAAGTAAACTAAACTTGGCCAAGCCTCAGTTTCTTTTTTGTAAAAGGGGAGGCTAATGATACAAATCTTAGTGAACAGTAGTGAGGACTGCAAGAGATGATGCATGTAAAAATCTTGGCACAGGGCCTGGCAGATAGAAAATCTTAGTAACTCGCAGTTCACCTTCAGAGTTGGGAAGTCGTGAGTCGCGGCATGGATTGAACCAGGATTGTCGTACTCTCTGCACCATCATGGTACTCTCGCCCTTTCTGGATCTAAGTCCTGGCTTCAGTAATCCAAACATGGGTAGCTTTTTATTCTTCTGGTAGGAGGCCCTCCCTATTCAAGAGGTAAGAGAATGCCCAACACACGGCCAGCCATGCTTGTTCTGCTGTGCCTTTTCATTGTGCAGAAAATATAATGATAATAGAACCTTCTAATATTTCAGAAGTTTGGAACATCATGAGAACTTACCATTTAGACTCCACAGTCAGGTAGGCGAATGGATCGAGCAACTCATCTCTTTTCCCTCACTTCTTGGGAGGTTTGGTAGAGGGAACAGGAAGCATGGAGGAAGGTGCAGAATTTGTGGGGAGCAAGTACCTTTGTGAACCTCTTTCTCACTGTTGCATTTTGTTTTCCTTCTGAGTTCCTCTTTCTTCTGGGTGATACAAGGAAGCTACTGTTTGCCTAGAATTTAATACTCTTTTCTGTTTGTTTTAATCCCTGCCAGGACCAGGTGTTCTTTTGGTTTTTGAAGTTTTCATCAATAGGAGTTTACTTATTTGGCACCATAAAACCCTACTTTAAACAAGATACACAATTTTATGCATCATAAAAGTAAAAACAAATTAAGTACTTTTGAAAGCAATGTGTTTTAAATTATATCCAAATAACAAACACTCACCTAGGGCAAGAAATGAACTCTTCTGGAGCAACAGATTGTAGAGCTGATTGATTTATTTTGTGCAAGAGTAGATAATAATTTACCCAATGCTTGCTATGGTAGGGATTTCCCTCACAATAGTGTGGTGAGGTTAGCAAAGGATGATGGTCAGAACCAATGCATCTTCATCTTATCTGCAGGTCAGGTCCTGACAGTGGATTCTGTAAACTCCCACCCTCTTAAATTCAGATTAATGGGCATTAAAACTTGATGTTGGTCATCTGGCCTAGCACAGAAAACAACTTTCTGTCATTCACTTCTCCTCCTCTTTTATTGATTATCATCAATTGCATAATGGTAGCACTCCTCACATATTTCAGCATTCACTGTTTGTTCTTCAAAACTGTTCCTACAGTCAACAAACCCTTTCATACATGTAAGCCAGTTTCATCCATTTCTTACATCTAATTAATCTCTTTGGGTTTCACCATAATGGCACATTTCTTCTTCTTCTTTTTCCTTTTTCTTCTTTTAACAGCTTTACTGAGGTGTAATTTACATGACATAAAATTCACCATTTTAAGTCTGCAATTCAATTATTTTTAGCCAATGAGTGGAGTTGAGCAACCACCACTATAATCCAGTTTAAGAACATGTCTATCACCCCATCCCCTTTTGCAACAATCTCTTTTCCCAACCCCAACCCCAGGCAACTACTAATCTACTTTCTGTTTGTATAGATTCACCTTTTCTGGATATTTCACATAACTGGAATTACAGAACATGCATCTTTTGTATCTATCTGGATTCTTTCACTTAGCTCGATGTGTAGAACATATCTGTTCTTTGTTCCTTCTTACTGTTGAATAGTATCCCCCTATCTGGATATATACCACCTTTCGCTTATACACCACCAGTTGATGGACTTTTGGATTATTTCCACCTTTGACTACAGTAAACATTGGCCTACATGTCTTTGTGTGGGTATGTTTTCATTTTTCTTGGATACATCCTTAGGGGAATTGATGGGCACAACTTTCAAAAATTGCACTTTTAATAGTTTCACGATTGACAATATGCAGGTATACGAAGGTTTCTGAACAATTTACAGTCAGTTGGCCATTTGATACAAACGTATGAACACTTGTCCAATTTAGCTGTAAGATCTTCATCGTAGTAAGACGTTTCATTACATCTCTGAACTGACACTATTTCTTCTTCCACTTGGAACATATCAAGAATTACGTATTTACTCAGTAAAAATTAATTAATATTAGCATTTAAAAAGTTGAAATACTTTATTTCAGGAGCATGGGGAAAGACCACTGAATTTGGAGTAAAAAAAAAATGGCTTTGATTCGCATCTCTTTTGCTTCCTATCCATGTAAGCCTTTGAACAAAATCATTTAATGTTTCTGAGATTCTCTCCTTAGTACTGAGGGGTTGACCAGGTGTGGTGGGTCACGCTTATAATCCCAGCACTTTGGGAGGCCGAGGCAGGCAGGTTGCTTGAGCCCAGGAGTTCAAGACCAGCCTGGGCAACATAGGAAATACCCATCTCTACAAAAAAATACAAAAAAATGAGCCAGGCGTGGTGGCATGTGGCTCTAAATCCCAGCTACTTGGGAGGCTGAGGTGAGAGGATCACTCGAGCCTGGGAGGTGGAGGCTGCAGTGAGCTGTGATCCACAGCACTCCAGTCTAGACAACAGAGCAAGACTCTGTCTTTAGAATATAATGAATGATAATGGTGTTTATCCTGCTACATTACAATATCAAGTTTCTTGTAACCTTTAAAAACCTGGAACCAAGAGTTCAGTCTCAAAATGGTATCAGACTTAAGAAGTACACTTCAATAAGCAAAAGTAATGAAAAAGTAACTCAATTTTTTTCTAATGTCTCCTGAAGGACAGTGAAGAGGATCTGATCACGTGGTCCACATTAATAGAAAGTCCCCTTTCCTCACATGTGTGCGTCACACCCTCACTTCCTCAATTCACACCCCCCCAAATCCTTCTCGTCTCTCTGCCTGTGCTGCTGACTTTTCTCCTCCTCTTTATACTCTCTTTTCTTCCTCAGTTGTTCGTTATGTGAATTAACCTAGCTTCCTGCCGAGGAAGAAAGAATTTTTCCCTGATAGAGGAGAGAAACCACGTTGGCAGCTTCAGGATTTCTCTTGGATGGATGAAGGATGAAATCTGAATATTAAATATTTTCACATACATTATAAAGTATAAGATACAATGGAAATAAAAGTTATTAGTGTTATTATCACAGTTGTCGACATTATTAATAATATAAGGTGAAAGAATAGGTATGCCTTGTGCCCCAGACCAATAATTTAGCTACCAAAATACTAACAAGTCCATAATATTGCATTTTATCCATTTAGACATATTCCCATCCATATTTTAACACTTTCTTTTTTTTTGGAGACGGAGTCTCACTCTGTTGCCCAGGCTGGAGTGCACTGGTACAATCTCGGGTCACTGCAACCTCCACCTCCCTGGTTCCAGCGACTCTCCTGCCTCAGCCTCCCACATAGCTGGGATTATAGGTGCCCGCTACCACACCTAGCTAATTTTTGTATTTTTAGTAGAGACAGGGTTTCACCATGTTGGCCAGGGTGGTCTCAAGCTCCTCACCTCAAGAGATTGGCCCACCTCGGCCTCCCAAAGTGCTAGGATTACAGGCATGAGCCACTGTGCCCCGCCATATATTTTAACATTTCTAATATAAGAATGTATCTTTCAATGAATGACTTTGTAAAATCGCTATTAGCTATTTCCCCCCTTTTTAACAGCTCTGAAATCTTATAATTGGGGAGGTCTTAGATAAAATATGAACTGTGTGGACTGTGGATTTCACCTCTGCTAGAGTCTGTGGATTGAGTGCCACAGGGAGGCTGTGAGTCTGTCCCAACAATTGGGATTAGGGTTTCCTGGTCATTGAGTGGAAGAAGCTGAGTGGGCAGCTTATCTGTGCAGGTGGGAGGAGTCTTGGGTGGGCTAAGCCCTATGGCAACGTGCTCTTGGGGTTTTGATAGCTTACCTGATTTTTTTTTTCTTCTTCTTCTGAGATGGAGTCTCGCTCTGTCACCCAGGCTGGAGTGCAGTGGCGCGATCTCGGCTCACTGCAAGCTCTGCCTCCCAGGTTCACGCCATTCTCCTGCCTCAGCCTCCCGAGTAGCTGGGACTACAGGCGCCCCCCACCATGTCTGGCTAATTTTTTGTATTTTTAGTAGAGACAGGGTTTCACCGTGTTAGCCAGGATGGTCTTGATCTCCTGACCTCGTGATCTGCCCGCCTCGGCCTCTCAAAGTGTTGCGATTATAGGCGTGAGCCACCACGCCCGGCCTTTTTTTTTTTTTTTTTTTTTAAGGTCTCACTCTGTTGCACAGGCTGGAGTGCAGTGGCACAATCATAGCTCAGTGCAGCCTCGCACTCCTGGGCTCAAGTGATCCTCCCACCTCAGCCTCCTGAGTAGCTGGGACTACAGACACACACCACTTCGTGTGGCTTTTACATTTTTTGTAGAGACGAAGTCTCCCCATGTTGCCCAGGGGTGGTCCAGAGCACCTGGCCCCAAGCCGTCCCTCCACTTCAGCCTCCCAGAGCGCTGGAATTACAGATGCAAGCCACTGCATCCAGCCGGCCTTACCTGACTTTTGAAAGCCAGGTGAAAGAGAGGTTCAGGACTCCATATACACTGTCTACACCACAGCCTGGTATACATCTCTCTTTCTAAATCCTTGCTGGGCAAACAGGATTCTTCATAAACCAGTTTCAATAGGGAGCAGCCCATCTGAAAAATACACACCATTCCTAAAGTCATGCCTTGCATTCCTGTGAAAGTCACTCCTGACTTGCTAAATAGCCACTGCAGGGTGCCTCAGAGTGACCATGATTGAAGTTGGATGAAACGATTTCTACTGATGCCAAATGATGGTATATCACCCTGCCTGCGGACTAGTGGCGCCATGAATGTAAGATAATATTATGACAAGGAAGTTAAGCAGCACAGGAAATGAAAACAATACAGTGGCTTGGGATAGAGATCCAGGACAGAAACGACTTCAGAGAGGTCAGCGTGTGTTTGTAAAAGCATAGGTTGTTCAAGCAAAAAACAGTCGGGCAGAAACCCATCGCGGCCACTCTCCATCCGCAGCGCCCCAGGAGAGAAGTGCAGAACGTTTTGAAAGACTCTTCCACTCAAGCAAGGCCCACGCCAGAGAGAGGAGAGCTATTGAGAAGACAGAGACTGTTTGGCTGGCCGAATCCCCCACAGGGCCACATTTGCTGACTCTAACTAAACAGGAGTGGATGCTAAGAGAGGCTGTTAGAATGTGCAAGGGCTTAGCCTAGAATGTCTGTTTCTAGGCTGGGTGCAGTGGCTCACACCTGTAATCCCAGCACTTTGGGAGGCCTAGGTGGGAGGATCACAAGGTCAGGAGTTTGAGACCAGCCTGGCTAACATGGTGAAACCCCCGTCTCTACTAAAAATACAAAAATTACCTGGGAGTGGTGGCGCGTGCCTGAAATCCCAGCTACTCAGGGGGCTGAGGCACGAGAATCACTTGAACCTGGGTGGCAGAGGTTGCAGTGAGCCGAGATTGCGCCATTGTACTCCAGCCTGGGTGACAGAGTGAAACCTTGTCTTGGAAAAAAACAAAGAAAATATGTTTCTATTTCCTTTGCTTCCTCTTATGTTCTGTTGATTTAGCACATACTGTGACAGCTTTTACTTTTGGTCTGATGGAAGCTTGGTCAGGGAGTCTGAATATGTGGACAGGGTATAGGATTTGGTCCTCTTGTTTAGTGTTCCATTTCTGCAGTGGATCTAACTCCTGGTGGTCCTTAACAGGCTTATCTAGGTCCCCTAGGCCTAATGAGACTGCACGAGTGGGCAGGGGAGGGACTTAAGATTCTTGCCAATCTGACCATAAGATAAACAGGGGTACATGGCCAAGAGGAGTTGGCCAGAGGAGGGCTTTTAAGTGCCTCAGGAACCAAGCAGGAGAGGAATCTGAGGAAGTGAGGCTGCTCAGATGTGCCAGACATTGGCTGACTGGTTTCCAGTGGTGAGCCAGATGGTTTTGAGAACCAGAGGCCAGTATTTTGGGCAGGAGTAGTGACTTGTGAGAAATGAAGTAGAAAAAGGCCAAGAACCCCGACATCTAAGAAGGTGGATGGATGGGATGGCAAAGAGGCTTACACCCCAGAAATCCTCCCATTTCAGATAAGGAATAAGAGGTACACTCTAGACCCAAAAACTGTGTTTTGGGTGGGAGGAGACTTGCTTAGAGACCCGGCCAATAGGATATTCCAAGAGGTGAGACTGATCTGCCAGCCGGACTTTTAATATCCAGTTCACCCTTTTACTTACTCTAAGCCCAAGAAATCAGAGTTAGGGGAACCCTATCTCTGTGAGGGAAATCCCAGCTTCAAAAAATTTATCCCCCAAGATGAGGTGATCACTTCCCAGAACTGCAGCAAAGCCTGAGGCTAAGGCCCCAGAAAACAAAGCTCCAAGAGCATTCAGGAGAACTGAAGGGAGGATTGTGGAAGCGTCTCAGAATGTTCCAGGGCAGCAGAACAAGCAGGCATGCTCTTAGGATCATGTAACATTAGAGGTGAAAGAGGCCCCAGGAATCTACACAAAAAAGACCTGGCCGAGCGTGTTGGCTCATGCTTGTAATCCCAGCACTTTGGGAGGCTGAGGCAGGCGAATCACTTGAGGTCAGGAGTTCAAGACCAGCCTAGCCAACATGGCAAAACCCTGTGTCTACTAAAAATACAAAAATTAGCCATCCATGGTGGCACGCACCTGTAATCCCAGCTACTTGGGAGTCTGAGGCACGAGAATCACTTGAACTCAGGAGGTGGAGGTTGTAGCAAGCTGTGATCACACCACTGCACTCCAGCTTGGGTGACAGGGGGAGACTCCACCTCAAAACAAAAACAAAAACACACACACAAAAAACACCTACACTGCTTTATAAAATTTTGAGCTAATAATAATAAATCAAGAGAGTAAAAATGAAAATCCATATTTGAGGGCTTTCTTGAAAATTCAGAAGACCTGGCAATACAGAGCTCACATTTCCATGGTATATGAGGTGACTTGGGTGGCTGCAATTACATAGAAACTAGTCAGCTGGGTGCAGTGGCTCACGCCGGTAATCCCAGCACTTTGGGAGGCCCCGGTGGGTGGATCACGAGATCAGGAGTTCAAGACCAGCCTGGTCACGATGGTAAAACCCTGTCTCTGCTAAAAATACAGAAAAATTAGCTAGGCGTGGTGGTGGATGCCTGTAATCTCAGCTACTCAGGAGGCTGAGGCAGAGAATTGCTTGAACCCAGGAGGTGGAGGTTGCAGTGAGCCGAGATTGCGCCACTGCACTCCAGCCAGGATGAGAGAGCGAGACTCCATCTCAAAAAAAAAAAAAAAAAAAAAAAAAAAAAGAAGCTACTCACTTCCAGAGGTGCTTCTATCTGTCCTGTCTCCACAGTCCCCACTGCCTGCCTCCTAGTGAGAAGATATAACTTGCTCCAGATGAAATACATTGGGAATTGTCAGAGCTGAGACTTTAACCCAGTTTCTTTCATACTCAACCCAACCTCTTCACTCCACACCTAGAAGAGAGACTGTGAAACCACTATTTCCTGCCTCTAGTTGAGTGTGTTCATTATTATCCCTGGATGCTAGGATGTAGCAAGGATGGTTGGAAATACAAATTGGAAAGGGAAAGTAAAGGTGATGACAGAGGTAGGAAGGGTGAGATTTTTTTGTTTTTAACAGTGAGAGACTGTGACTTAGGACTGAGAGAGAGGAAAAAAAATCCCCCCAACACAAAGATCAAGAAAGCAAAATGTGGAAGGGAAAGGGGAAGGAAATCCAAGCTGCCCCAGTATTTAAGCAGGCAGAAGTGCCAAAATTCCCCTGAACTGGGAACCCAATTATTACAGAAAACCTTGCTTATTCTAGAGCCTGGGGACTGTCAAAATTGAGAAACTGTGGACTCATATTTAAATGTTAGAAATTGCAAAAAAAAATTTTTTTTTTCAGCTGGAGGATAAAAACTTTAATTTGGTAGGGGCAAGGGGAAGTTCCATTTTTGAAGTAGACACCAAGATGGAGCAAATACAGTTATAGAAATGAGATAGCATACTGCTTTGAAGCTTAAAAAGCAATTCTATTTGCATTATCTCATATATCACCTAACACTCATAACTGTTTTATGGCCAAAGGAGTCTATCCTCCAAACTTTTGCTCCCCTGCTGGACTCCTGTCATCTTAGACAGAGAAATTTAAACTCCAGTGGGATGCTGAAAATATCTCAGGCCCATGAGACCAGATCTGTTGCTTGAAAAAGGGTTTTATTTTGCATAGCGTGTTTCTTTTGTTTCTAGCAAGTGTTTGCAGAAATTAGAGCACAGGTCATGTGTGCATGGTCAGGAGAAGAGTCTTCCACTTTGACTAGTAAATTAAACAGATCTTTTGTTTTGTTTTGTTTTGTTTTTGGGGACAGAGTCTCACTCTGTTACCCAGACTGGAGTGCAATGGTGTAATCTTGGCTCACTGCAACCTTCACCTCTCAGGTTCAAACGATTCTCCTGCCTCAGCCTCCTGAGTAGCTGGGATTACAGACACTTGCCACCTCGCCCCATTAGTTTTTGTATTTTTAATAGAGATGTGTTTCACCATTTTGGCTAGGATGGTCTCGAACTCCTGACCTCAGGTGA
Source organism: Mandrillus leucophaeus (assembly GCF_000951045.1). NCBI lineage: Eukaryota > Metazoa > Chordata > Mammalia > Primates > Cercopithecidae > Mandrillus > Mandrillus leucophaeus. The sequence goes on from NW_012102599.1 coordinate 943,856, forward strand.
TCTGCCCGCCTTGGCCTCCCAAAGTGCTGGGATTATAGGCATGAGCCACTGCACCCAGCCACTTAAACAGATCTTTACTGAGCTCTAAACTACATGCAAGGCAGTCTGCTGGATGCTGAGAGTATAGTGAGAATAAGCCATGTGGTTCCTTACTTGGCCCTATGTAGGTTGTGATTCACTATGGCTGGGTATTGCATGAAATTTCAACAGTTTCTGGGAGACTTGTCTTCTTCCATTGTTACTCTTTAGTGTAGGACATGTGGGCCTTCCATATATGTCTCTCTAAAAATGTTTTGCTATGTGCAAATGCCTTACAATCAGCAGGACTTGAATTTACATAGCACACAGGTGAAGTTTTAAAAGTATTTTCCCTCCAGTCACCTGTTTTTACACAAAGTCAGCCTTGGATGGGTCCTCAGGAGCCTTGGCTGGGTCTTTCTGTTTTGTGCCTCCTTCCTCATCTTATTGTGCTGGTCTGGATCTCCAGGGTGACGCTGAAGAGAAATGGTGATAGTGAAGATTGTTGTTATGTTCCAAGTTTTGAAGGAAATGCTCTTGACCAACAAGTTTTGTGCATTAGCCATTTACTATTATGTTTGTGGTAGGTTTTTAAAATAGCACTTTTAAATTGTCCTAAACTATGAAAAATTTTTAAAATCATGAATATGTTACCCAAAAACTAGGGATTTGGACTAGGTCCTGCTGCTCACTGCACAGAAGGCCAATCACTGAGACAACAAGTATTGCCAAGGAAGAAAGCTTTAACTGAGTGCTGCAGTGGCAGAGACAGGAGTTCAGTGAATCCATCTGCCTGACTGACTAAAACTAGGGGTTTATATAGCAGGGAAAAAAAATGTAACAAACAACGTGTAAGAAAACAGAAACTAAGGAGGGGCAAGGAGGCATCTGGTAAAGTGATCTGATGAGTTCCAGTTCTTTGATACTTTTTTTTGAGAGGCCTAAAGGTCCTTTCCTGACGAAGAAACTCAGACAAAACAAATACGTGTTTCAAGCTTTAACAGCAGAAGCATCGATTTCTATGTTTGTCTAAAAACAATCCTCGGCCGGGCTCAGTGGCTCAAGCCTGTAATCCCAGCACTTTGGGAGGCTGAGACGGGCAGATCATGAGGTCAGGAGATTGAGACCATCCTGGCTAACACGGTGAAACCCTACATAAAACTAGCCAGGCGAGGTGGCGGGCGCCTGTAGTCCCAGCTACTCGGGAGGCTGAGGCGGGAGAATGGCATAAACCTGGGAGGCGGAGCTTGCAGTGAGCTGAGATCCCGCCACTGCACTCCAGCCTGGACAACAGAGCGAGACTCCGCCTCAAAAAAAACAAAAACAAAAAAACAATCGTCTATGGGACCATTTCAAATAGATGTCAATTTTTATTGACTGCTTTTCTGCATCTCTTACAATAATCATGTGATTTTTTTTTTTGATCTGTTAATGCAGTTCATTACGTTGTATTATCTTCTTCTGTTTTTTGTTTTGTTTTGTTTTTTGTTTTGTTTTTTTGAGATAGAGTCTTGTTCTGTTGCCCAGGTTGGAGTGCAGGGTTGTGATCTCAGCTCACTGCAACCTCTGTGTCCCAGGTTCAAGCGATTCTCCTGCCTCAGCCTCCCAAGTAGCTGGGATTACAGGCTCCCGCCGCTATGCCCAGCTAATTTTTGTATTTTTAGTAGAGATGGGCTTTCGTCATGTTGGCCACGCTGGTCTCGAACTCCTGACCTCAGGGGATCCACCTGCTTCAGCCTCCCAAAGTGCTGGGATTACAAGCATGAGCCACCATACCCAGCCTATCTTCTTTCCTTATTTATCGATAGATTCAGTTTGCTAATGTTTTGTTTAGCATTTTGTATCAATGTTCATGAGTGAAATCACTTTGTAATTTTCCTTTTTCAAACTGTCCTTGGTTTTTGGTATTAGTTGTTTATTCTATAGCCTTATAAAATGGAAAGAGCTATCTATTTTTCTATTTCATGGAATAATTTACCTAAGATTGCAATGATATGTTTACTTTGAGGGAAGATTTTAAACTACGGGTTCATTTTTAAAAATATTCCTAAAACAATTATTTTTTCTCCTACATTTTAGTATTTTATACATGAAAACATTTTTATATTTCACATTTTCTAAGAATTTTCCTTTTTCACCTGTTTTCACTTGGGGGTGCATAAATATTTATAACATTTTATCTTTGTAATGTCTGCAGCAACCTTTTTCATTCATGATATAGTTTTAAAAAATGATTACTCTTTTTCTTTTTTGATCAGTATTGCCAGAAGTTGGTTAACTTTATGAGGCTTTCCATTTTTTTTAATGTGTTTATTTTTTAAATTTCAGAGTCAGGTTTTTACTATGCATGTTGCCCAGGCTGGAGTGCAGTAGCATGATCATGGCTCAATACAGCCTTGAACTCCTGGGTTCAACTGATCCTCCTGACAAAGCCTCCTGAGTAGCTGAGACTAACAGGCACATACTACCATGCCCAGCTTTTTATAAGACTTTTTCAAAGAACCAACTTTGGATTTATTGATCCTCTCTATTGTATGTTTATATTTAAATCTATTCATTTCTGCTCTTAACATTATTTCCTCTTCTGTGGGGTGGGTTTATTTCTAGTTAACCCTAATACTCACAGTTTTGATCTGGGAGGATCCAGATCTTCAGAGGACCAGATCTCCTTATATTTCTTATCTTAAATGAGATGCAGCTTATACATTCTCTCTGTCAAAACGAAAGTTCAATGATATCAGTTTGGCTCAAGCACCCAGGAACAAAGTGGATTACTTAAATTCTTACTTTTATCTCTGGTTTCTGAGGAGTCTTTCCTATATTAGCAGCTCAGTGATACATTTAGAAAGGTGAGTTTTTAAATGTTTTATTAACCATATTAGCTGTTTTCAGTAGGAGGGTTGCTCTGAGTATCTGATTAGCTATACTTCAGGGAATAGAAGTTGTTCCAGTTTTCTCTTTTTTCTCTTTCTCTCTTTTCCTCCCTATGTCACAGATGTGTTTTGTTCCCAGTTTTCTGGCTTCAAATTCCAGAGTCTGCATGCGATCCCTGGGTCCTGTGTATCTTCTAAGGTGGCTTCACATACTTCAGAATGTATCTCTACACAATGAATTATTCTTTTTTTGCTAAGACTGATGATGGTCCCTCATTATCTGACTTCGAGAGATTATTATGCTCACTTTGTCCCTGTTCTTTTCCTCTGGAAAGGCAGGTGGAGTGGATTTTCAGGATAGAGAAGGAATAAGAAAGGCGGGTATAAAACAAAACCTTGCCTCACCACAAGGTCCCAGAGCTGAGAAGTCCTAGGGCTACTCCACACACACAGGAGGGACCCATCACATTTGCTTTACAGGGCAAACTTCTCCCTGATGATGAGAATAAAATGGTCAAAGATCCTCTCTTTTTTTTCTGATTAGATTGTAAACAATAAAAATTTAGTTTCTTTATATATGCACACACATATAATATTTCAAAAATGTGAGCGTATATCCTCCAGTCTTTTATCTTCCTTGTCATTTTGTACTTGATTCTCCTCTCCTGAGTTCCTCCTCCTCTCTTCTCCTTCATTGTCCGTAGGTCTCAGCCTCCACCAAGTAACCATGTTGCAGCCCAGGATGTTTTCTTCCCAATTTTCCTGCATTCACCTGCAATCACACAAATGCAGACTTGTCATTATTCTACAAGAATTGGTTCATGTTATACATATTTGTGATTTATTTATTTATTTGTTTTGAGATGCAGTCTTGCTCTGTTGCCCAGGCTGGAGTGTGGTGGCATGATTTCTGCTCAGTGCAACCTCTGCCTCCTGGGTTCAAGTGATTCTCCTGTGCCAGCCTCCTAAGTAGCTGGGATTACAGGCACACATCACCATGCCTGGCTAATTTTTAAGCATTTTTAACAGAGACAGGTTTCACCATGTCGGTCAGGTTGGTCTCGAACTCCTGACCTCGTGATCCTCCTGCCTTGGCCTCCCAAAGTGCTGGGATTACAGGTGTGAGCCACCCTGCCTGGACCTGTTTTACATTCAGTTATGCCTCGTGGAACGCCTTCTAAGCCAACTGATACAGCTCTAATTCATTCTTTTAAAGGTTGTAAAAGTCTCCATTTGTGTGAATATGCATAATTTATTGGACCATTCTCCTACTGGATGAATATGGTTTCAAGCTTGCCGCTACAAACAAGGCTACAATAAAATCCGTGTAAACATGTTCTTCCTACTAGTGGTTTTATGTTTATGGGATAGATTCCCAGAGGTGGAATTGAAGGGTAGTAGGGTATATGATATTTATTAAATTGTAATAGACATTGTTAGATTGCTTTCCAAAAAGGCCGTGACAATGTACATTTCTGTCAGCACTATATGAGAAAGTACCCTCTTTGCCGAATCCAGTAGTCACTAGGTATTTTCAATATAAAAACCTTTTGGCATATAATGAGAGTAAAGTGACACCTCATTGTTGCATAAATTTGCATTTCCCTGATCATAATTAATTTAAATAATTTTGCTATTTGTCTTTTGCATACTTTTCTGAGCTTTTTCTTCCCAATTAGTAAATGCTCTTTTTATATTAAAGGTGTTGTAAATTCATTTCAAATCTGTTATTTTTCACTTTTTTTACTAATCTACAATTCTTTACTATTTTTCAACTAAATAATAATTTTTTTTTTACTAATTTTGTGTATGACAATGTTTTTTTCCCACAAAATAAATATGTTTATCTTTTATTTTCAAGCTTCTGGCTCTTGATCTCAGTTTTGAAAGTATTTGTCAATTTTAGGATTATGTGTAGTATTCTATCTTGTAATATTTCTATTATTTTGTTTTTTATATTTAAGTCTAGTCAATTTGGAATTTAGTTATGCATTTTGTTTAAGATGGAGGTATAATAGTATTTTAATATAATCTATAATGAAATCTACAGTATGTGCTATTATCTGATGGGAATAATAGTATGGATATCCTGATAAGGATAATAGTGGATCTATAGTATGTGCTATTATCTGATAAGGCAAGTTCGCTTTATTATTCCTTTTTTTCATATTTCTTGTTTTTTCTGCCATATCTCTTCTTCCATATGTATGCTAAGATTGTCATATACAATTTTGAGAAAAATCATTTTGAAATTTGATTCAAAACTACATTTATATGTATACTAATTATTGAAGAATTAATAATTTTGTGATATAAAATTTTCACTCCAAAATGTAGAACATGAATAAGAGCACGGACACTGGAGTTCAGACCCCAGGGTTGAATCCTGGCTATGCTATCAGTAGTGGTATGACTTTCTTTTTAAGCACTGACATGCCTAAACTCCAAATTAAGATCCAAATGAGGGAAGAGCATGGTCCTTTACCTTTTTATTTGGCATATTTTCATGCCAGAGGAGATCTCTTTTCTCCTCTCAGCCATTCTTTTTTGATGATTAATGTGTTGAGACATTAAATTTATTTGTGCATAATAGTGTAATGATGGGATTCTAAACTAATATATGGGGCTCCCTGAGTGATATGGTTTGGCTGTGCCCCACCCAAAGCTCATCTTGAATTGTAGCTCCCATAATTCTCCCATGTTGTGGGAGGGACCTGATGGAAGGTAATTAAATCATAGGGGCAGTTTCCCTCATACTGTTCTCATAATAGTGAGTAAGTCTCAGGAGAGCAGGTGGTTTTACAAGGGGAAACCCCTTTCACTTGGCTCTCATTCTCTCTTTGCCAGCAGCCATGTAAGACATGCCTTTCACCTTCCGCCATGACTGTGGGGCCTCCCTAGCTATGTGGAACTGTGAGTCCATGAAACCTCTTTTTCTTTATAAATTACCCAGTCTTAGGTATGTCTTTATCAGCAGCATGAAAACGGACTAATACACTGAGAGAGGAATCATTCAGGACAATTGAGGAAGATACTTAGAGCTGACAATTTGAGCTTGAAAAGGTTCACGGTTTGCCAAGTTCTGGAAGGAGCTCCTCAAACCAGAAGCCAGAGTATGCTGGACACTCAAGGAGCTACTGCAGGGTTTGAGACCATGATGGCTAAGAATGCTGCTTCTGGCAGTGGGAGACTGCTGTTTGTAGCCATATGTTTAGGCTAAAGTCAGCAAAGAGATGCCAGAGCCACTGGTGAGGGGTACTTAATGCTAGTATCCCCGATTAAAATACTGGATAAGGAAGGGATGGAACGAAGCTTTCTGACTGGGTAGACTCAGTTCTGACAGTGGCTGGTGAATCTGCTTCTGATGGAAGGGCGCATCCAGTGAGAACTGACTAAGGCGTGATGATACTATACCTGGGACCTGCACCATATCTTGGGTGGACAACTGATACCACTTCAGAATAACCTAGAGTCCACGGGAGAATTCGAGGGAAAGAAGGGAAACTGACAAAAAAAGGGTGTATTCGTCTATTTTCATGTTGCTATGAAGATACTATCTGAGCCTGGGTAATTTATAAAGGAAAGAGGTTTCATCCACTCACAGTTCTGCATGGCTGGGGAGGCCTCAGGAAACTTTCAATCACGGCGGAAGGTGAAACGGAGGCAGGAACCTTCCTCACAGGGCAGCAGGAGGGAGTGAAGTGGAAGCGCAGGAAAAACTGTCACTTTAAAAACCATCAGATCTCGTGAGAGCTCCCTCAATATCATGAGAACAGCATGGAGGAAATTGACCCCGGGATCCAATTGTCTCCGACCAGGTCCCTCCCTCGACACGTGGGGATTACAATTCAGGATGAGATTTGGTGGGGACACAGAGCCAAACCGTATCAAAGTGCCTTTCCCATCTCCAGAAACAGGAAAGGACTTGAGAGATTCATGACAGTCTGAGTCCAAGTGCAGATGAGGAAACTAAAGCTCAGAGAGATGGTAGAACTGGCTCAAGATCACACAGCTTATTTAATGGCAGAGCTGGAATTTATCTCAGGTCTGCTAACTCAAAGATCTGTGCTTTTCCCAGGATTCCATAAACATGACTCTGAAGAATTTTGGTCATAACCATAATAGTGTCCTTGAAAGCTTACTATGTGCCAGGCATGCTTCCAAACACTTAGCATGTAACAGCATATCTAACCTCACAAAAAGTCTATTAAAGTAGACCTATTATTTTTTCTGTTTTTTCCAGGAGGGAACTGAGGCATAGATAAATTTAATACCTCATCCAAGGTCATATGTTAAAAGTGGTACAGCTTGGATTCAAACTTAGTCTAGGTCCAAAAATCTGTACTACTTACCTTACACTACACAGACTTTTGACATAAGATCTCTGCCTGTCTTCCTCTATTTTGCTTTCTACCCTTTGCAAGACATATTTTATTTGTGTGTATATTTATTATGTTTGCTGTTTTTTCTCCAGTGTGCTGTTTTTAGGGTTGTTTTTCTGTCACTACGGTAAGTTTGGTTGAATAAAGTTAGTTGGGTGGGAAATTGTCCCTAGGTCAGGCCTTAGTTATTGACAAAAAAATTGACCTCATGAAGTGTATTTGTGGATATTCTGGGTCACAAAACCAACCAGATACAAAGGAAGAGTTGGAGAGGAGGGACCAGCTGTAAAAACTGAGACTCCATGGAATCGGCCCTCAATCTTCACATAGAAATGCAGGGCACCTGGAATTTCTCCCAGACCCTTCTGGTTTATTCCAGATTAAATAGAATTGGTCAGGGTACTGAGCATTCATTGTGCTGGCTTTCACTCAAGAGTAAGGGGAAAGATCTAAAACAAAACACAGTGTGATTTGTATAATACCATAATGGTGGATACATGTCATTATCATTAACCCAAACTCACAGAGTGTGCTACACCAAGAGTGAACCCTCATGTAAACTATGGACTTTAGGTGATTATGACGTGTGAGTGTATCTGTCAATTGTAACAAGTATACCTCTCTGGTAGGGTATGTTCATATGGGAGAGGCTTACCTGCATGTGTGGGAACTGGGGTTATATGGGAAATCTCTGTACCTTCCGCTCAATTTTGCTGTGAACCTAAAACTGCTCTAAAAAATAAAGTCTTAAACCCAACAACAACAAAAACCAATGCCAAGTAAGGTTTTCCATTTTCCCATTCTCTGTTGGCAAGCTCACATTATTGAAAAGGTTCAGGAGTGTTTTTCTGAGTCAACAAATATTTTAAAACGTTTATTATGTGCAACGCATGATGCTAAGTATTGTTGGGGACTCATAACTGCATTAGCCATAGCCTGTACTCAGTATCCTTAGGGAGACAGATACATATTAACTCTGACACAAAGTCGATTTTGTTAAGAGGTTAAATCAAAATAAAAAGGGAATGTAGGAGACAGAAAAGTGAATTTCAATGGCAGGCACCTGGAAAGCCATCTTAGTGTGATGCGTTAATAGAAAATATAAAACATCATGTTTGAACAGGCAGGTTTGAAGGAGTTGTTGGGGGAGGGTATAGAGGATAGTATTAGGTTGATGTAAAAGTAATTGTGGTTTTTGTCATTAAAATAACAGTTCTATTCAGGAGTCATGAAAACTGGGTTCTAGCCTTGTGTCTATAATCCTTACCAGCTGTGTGACTTTAGGCAAGTGACCGAATCTCTCTGAGACTCTTTCTTCACTTGTAAAATGTGGGGCAATTAAGAAGTTAATCTCAACTGATAGGTTTGTTGGGAAGATTTTAGGTCTGTGTCTGGCACATTGAAGGTTCTCAGTATATGCTCCAAGTGAAGTGTGTGTGTGTGTGTATGTGCACGTGTGTGTATGCGTGTGTGCATGTATGTATGCATGGGTGTGTGTATGTGCACGTGTGTGTGCGCGTGTGCATGTGTGTGGGTGCTCGTGTGTGTTAGGAGAGTATCTGTTGGTAGGCAGGAATTCAGGGAGCAGAGGTGGGGAGGGCTGTGGCTGACTGTGTGTATAGGTGGGTGGTGTTGACAAAATGGGGGGAAGAAGATGTAATGGGACATATGACTGGAAAGCTACATAAGAATCCAGTAGTGAAAACTCTTAGATTTAACTTTGTTGGAAATGGGAGCCAATAATGGTTGTGGATCTGATGATTAGAAAGTCCCCTCAGGTGCTGGAAAACATGACCAGACCCTGTGCTTGTAGACTCAAGTGCTTATGATACCTCTATTCAGGGCCACTCCCTTAAGTTGTCCCCGAACCCCACCCCCACCTCCCTTTTTTAAGGGCAGTCTTTTCTACATGTTTTGAGGCCTGGAGAACAAAGGTGATGTGAGCTTTAAAACAAAATTAAACAAAAAAGATTTCTCACCCAGTTACATACTCCAAACCAGCTTTCCTAGGTTTGCTCACACAAACTCCAAAAAAGTAATGGGGTTAAGGGAGAGGTTTACAAGGTCAGAAGAAAACATCAAACCGCATGAGACTTGATTCACTTCCATGGAACTGGTTTTGCTGCCCTTCTACAATATCCTGTAAAATTGTAAATAAAGCATTGGAACTAATAAATCAATCACAGAGGGACCTTCCTGCTGCCAATCCATCCTCTGGAGAACGAAATCCTGAGGGCAGACTTAGGGAATTGAAATCAGAATCTCTGCAGTTGCCAAAGTGCCCTGCCTTGGCCTGCCAAGTTAAATGTGAACTTTTGTGAACTTTCTTTGCAGGAGTTAGAATCAGCTTCTTTTGTGCAATGCAATTCCAATTTACGGCATTATCGAAGACAGGGTTTTCGGGAAATACACCAGGCCAGTGCATTTATTTGACCCATGAAGTTTAATTGCCAATGTTAAATCTATGGCCCTGGCAATCTTCTCTGATTAAAAAGCCACTGGGAGCCCAATTTGGGGCCACTCTTCTTTATTACTGTTCTTCTGAAGAAAGTGGAAGTATTCATCCCATCGTGGGAGTTAAAAGCCCAAGTCAATTATTAATGGCGCGATTGCATTTGTTTTCTTTCTGAATTAACACATGTGACCCGTGGCATTTGCACCTCGTGTTAACCATTAGACACACAAATGAGCCCTGTATTTATTTGGGTGGCAGAGTTCTAATGCCTGTTGTTTACTTTATAGTGAGGGAACTGTGCAATCCGTAGGACTTTTCCAGGAAGAGAAACAGGGGTCCTGCCTTCCGTCCTCTGGTGTGAGGAAGCAGCTCTGCTGGCCTCTCTTTGCTCCCTTACTCAGGCTGCCCACAGCGAAGCCTTTCAGTGTCTAATATAAAAGTCCCTTTGATTGTGTGGTGGCCACAGGGTCTGGCTGCGGGTCTGGGTGGCTTACAGACGCATCGCCAACCAAATCTAGATCCAGCAGAGGCGGCTTCACCCTTCTCATGAATTCAGGCATCTTTTTCATGTTAAAGATCTACTTTTCTTACAGCAAATATTATGTATGTCTTTACTCTTTGAACTCTTTCTGTACTTAATGGAGGTGGAGGCGGGGCAGTTTGTAGAAGTACTCTTGCCAAGTTATTAGTTTTAGATAAAGTCATCTCAGGTTTGAGCAAGAAAATGAAAGCCTCTGATTATCAGATTCTCTGGAACTTCTCTTCCTGCCAGAAACAATGTTGAGCCTGGCCCCCTCTCTCTCAGCTGCTTTCATTGTATTGCCTGAAATGGTACTTTTTTTTTTAACTGTTTCTAATGCCAGTGAAAGGATGCATTAGAGGAGAAGGGGGGTGGTTTGGTGGCCTGCGTAGTTCATGATTGTCTCGGTTGGGAAAGAATCTCTTAATGAAAATTGGGTGGGGAACTAGGATCCTGTGGGGTGTGTGTGGGAGTGTGTATTTGTGTGGGAAAGGAGTTAGTTTAAAGACTGTTTTATTTCACTGCTTCAATTTGCTCTGGGTTGTTATTTAGTTTCTTTTGAGATTTACCTAACATTAAATGAGGATGTGGCTTTTTAAATGCAGGCTTTTTAAGGAGCCTGCCTTAATCCATTCAGGCTACTAACGAGTGCTGTAAAGTAGGTAGCTTATGAACAATAGAAACTTATTTCTGACAGCTCTCCTGAGGCTGAGAAGTCAAAGATCATGTTTCTGGCAGGTTCCACGTCTGGTGAGGTTCTGCTTCCTGGTTCACAGATGGTTGTCCTCACATGAGGGAAGGGTAATGGAGCTCTCTGGGGTCTTTTATATGGGCACTCATCTCATTCATGAAGACCCCACCCTCATGATGTCATCACCTTTCAAAGGACCCACCTTCAGATACAACCATGAAAGGAACAGGTTTCAACATATGGCTTTTGGGGGAACACAAATATTCAGTTTATAGCATTCTGCCTCTGACCCCTCAAAATTCATGTTCTCTCATGCAAAACACATTCATCTCATTCCAATAGCCCCCAAAGTCTTACTCCAGTATTACCTTAAAAATCTAAAGTCCAAAGTCTCGTCTAAATATCACTTAAATCAGATATGGGTAAGACTCATCCTGGGGTGAATTCCTCTCCAGCTGTGACCTGTGAACCCAAACAAGTCATGTGCTTTCAAAACACAGTGGTGGGACAGGCGCGGGATAGACATTCACACTGCAAAAGGGAGAAACAGGAAAGAAGAAGGGAGTGAAAGATCCCAGACAAGTCAAAAGCCCAATGGAATAAATGACATTAAACTCTAAGGCTCGAGAACAGCCTTCTGCCTTCCAGGTCCCCTGGGGCTGGGGTCCTGCCTCTGCACTTCTCACGGGTTGGAGTCCCATGTCTGTGGCTCTCCCAAAGAGGGAGGCTCTTATATGTCCATCTTGTATGTATTCCTGGAATGCCAGATTCTTTTTTTTTTTTTTTTTTT